>NW_020664448.1:10182976-10197453 GCF_002925995.2 Terrapene triunguis | reverse complement strand
GAAGAAGTGAGGTTCTTACCCACGAAAGCTTATGCTCCCAATACTTCTGTTAGTCTTAAAGGTGCCACAGGACCCTCTGTTTCTGTTTACTCAGTTTTTCTTAGCCATATATTGTTCATTGTTATCTAGGCCCCAGGCCTCAGACTAAGCTGTGGAATTTGGGCCTTTGTGAAAAGTTCTTAACAGAGACTATGGCTAAGATCTTACATACACATTAATGGAATTTGGCCCTTCACTTGTTGAAAGGAAATGTAATTAAAGAAGCGTGAAGTACTTTAGTCTCTAAAACCACAAAAATCCTGCATCACAATAAAATGTAATTACTCTTAGGAGTGGAGATGGTAACTTATATTTTGGTGACGAGAGAGGAAGGATAGGCCAGTGGTTAGGGCAGAGATGGGCAAACTACAGCCCGTGGGCCACATCTGCGGGACCCTCCTGCCTGGCCCCTGAGCTCCTGGCCTGGGAGGCTAGCCCCTGGCCCCTCCCCTGCTGTTCCCCCTCCCCCGCAGCCTCAGCTCACTGCGCCGCTGGCGCAATGCTCTGGGCAGCGGGGCTGCGAGCTCTTGCTGGGCAGTGCAGCTGCAGAGCCGCAGCCTGACCCGGTGCTCTGTGCTGCGCGGTGGTGTGGCTGGCTCCAGCTGGGCAGCACGGCTGCCTGTCCTGCTGCTCTGGGTGGCGTGGCTGTAGCGCCGCCAGCCACCGGTGCTTCAGACAGCCCTGCGTCAGAGGGTGAGAAGCAGGGGGGGTCGGATAGGGGGTGGGGGCTGGGCCATACCTCGCTGTTTGGGGAGGCACAGCCTCCCCTAACTGGCCCTCCATACAATTTCCGAAACCCGATGTGGCCCTCAGGCCAAAAAGTTTGTCCGTGTCTGGGTTAGGGAGTTAGCCTGGGACATGGGAAAGCTGGGTTTAATTCCTTGCTCCACCATGGTTTTCCTCTGTGACCTTGGGCAAGTCATTTAGCTTCTATGTTCCTCAGTTCCTCCTCTATAGAATGGAATAGTAATGCTTCCTTACCTCTCAGGGATTTTGTGAAGATAACTACATTAAAAACTGAGCAGTTCACATACTATGCTAATGGGACCACATAAGTATCTAGAGAGAGGTCTCCATCTGGTAAAATAAAAATTTAAATTGCTGTTCAGCTATGGCGATAATAGGCTTGCCTTCAGCTACAACCCTCATTAAAAGACACAAGTTCACCCTGGTTTTAACCTCTATTTTTATTACCTTTGTCTCCAATGCTACTTACCTTTATTCACTAAGTGTTTCAGCCTTTATGCGAGAGAAAATGGAGGTTAAAGAAAGGAACTCACTGCTGTCAATCTTGCATATGAGCTGGGTAGCCATAAGTTTGATTGTCCCTGTAGCACAGCATGAAAAGACTATGCATGCATAGGGTACATCATGGAGCAGATTCTTGCAGCATATTGAATTGGAACCACTCACAATGAATGAGGAAAGTTGATCATCATAAATGGATCTCACACATACAAAATCCACATTCAGCTCAGCAATGAACTAACATCTGCTCTGAAATTGTCCCCACAGAGTCTTGCTCTTAAAGTTCATTTAATTCCTGTTTCTGCATGCATTTCTGATGTTTAGAAGATCATTTCGCAAAGGAATCCAATTACAGTATATGAAATGCATGCTCCTATTCCAACTTGTTTCAGGAATGCCTGCCATCCTTGCACCCAGCTATTACAAACATTGAACTTACTTCTTTGTCCTTAGGCTAAGTGCCTATTTGTTAAAGTTTGCAGTACTAAAACCCTTATTTAAGAATTCTTCTGCCTAGAATATTTATCAAACCATTACTTTATTTTGTATCAGTAGCTTGTCTGAAAAACACAGAACCATCTGTATACATTTATGAAATTTCTGTCCGTTTTCTTATTTCATTTTTGTAACTCTCTAGAAACAACTTTCATTCCTATGGCTGGAGCTACTGAATCCGGTTCTAACTAAACTAAACTAACTAAATCCGGTTCTGTTTCAGCAATTACACTTAATCTGTTAGAGTCACTAGATTAAACTAATCATAATATTTTATTAGATGGGTTCAAAATGTGCAGCTTTGTCTGTCTTTTCTTTACTAAATTTAGCTCATGCAGCGTATATTTTTCTGATCAAACACAGCTCATATCTGTGTATAGATTTGTGTCAGCACCAGTTGACTTGTAATACAATTTAACACAATGATCTCCTGCAGAAAGGAAGCAATTGGGGAGGGGGCTATACAGAATATGCTGCATCTTAGTTCTGTTTAACTCTTTTGAGCCCAGGTATTTGTAGCTTCCATCATTTAATGTCCATTTATGTGGGATCATTCTGAATCCTGGCTTCACAAGGTTATGTTTTTTAGTATATACTGTATGTCATAATATGCAGGTGTGCTTTAATCAGAGAGATGATTTTATATGCCTTCATCTATCTTCTCAAATTGCTTGACTAAGGTTCAGAAATTGGTATCTGCAAGCTTATTTTTTATTAAATCCTGATATATAATTGGTTGCAAACAAATATCTTAACCATACTCTACAGTTGAGTCTCTCTGTTTTGGTATTTATTCTATAGCTTGCCAATAACCTGGGTCCCAGAACTTTTATCACAGTGTCACTTAAGTGCTGTTTTGAATATGTTTTAATGTAATTGGATAAGTGATTCAGTTTTAAAGTGATAATTTGTTCATATGTGCCATAATGAGGACTGGATTGCTGCATCACACAATGTTCTGGCCTTCCCAACTCCAATTTCCTAGGGGAAAAGGATGGTCTTTTCATGGAGGCCTAATGTTGAGAGTCAGAAGCCCTAAGTTTTATTTCTACCCCAGACATGTATTCTGTGTGTCCTTAGGCAAATCACTTATGGATACATTTTTCAACTCCGATCATCAATTTATGCATGTGCTAATTTAGACATACACTTTCTCTCATCCTTTGCAGTTATAGACACCAATACACACATTTGAACAATCCTAACACCTGTTTGTGTGATCAGACACACTGAGTCTGCTTCTCCACTTATATCAGGGAAATTTCATTGACTTCACTAGAGTTATTCCAGATTTATTTAGGTGTAACTGAGAGTAGAATTCGGCTCTGTAATAAAGAAACTAGCAACATCTCTAGCTCAGATCACATGTACCAGAGCATGTTTGTTTGTTTCACAATTATATAATATGCCTATATAAAATAACCTCTAGGCAGTCTTCTGATTTGGGATTTGTTATTACATCTGCAAGGGATTATGAGCTGGCCAAAACAGCTGCCTGGAACCAGAAACAACAGTTTTCCCCAATGAAAAATGTTTGCATATTAACAACAAGCATACAGAATTAGCCATACTTTTAATTAAGCAGTGGGTCTCCATTGTGACAGGCTCTGTGGTCAGACTATTGAATGAGTTTTATTCCAGATATAGGACATACATCAAGATCAAAAAAATGAGGTGGTAGAAGCAGCAATAGTACCAGAGATACCGTTATGAAAGCATCATTTAAAAAGGATCTAGTCATTTTAACATATTAAATTACATTTCTTTTTCAAAATAATGCATTTAAACAAGGGCTGTTGGCACAGCAAAATAATTTGATGGAAAAAAATCATATACTTAAAATATGTGAATATCCCAGCAGGCTTCTAGCATGAGTTGGTGTTTGCTGCAAAATACTTGTGATTTATTCATAGATTCTAATAATATTCTGGGAATTTATATTTTATCCACTTGCAAAAACAATCATACTCTGTCTATTATTAAAAATTACTTCTCTGCTCTCTAAGACTGTATAAGTTCTGTAAAACTGATATTCAGTGTTGGGTCTGGTCTTCCTCAGTTTTTATTTTAAAAATATTTGAGAGCAATTTGTCTCACTTAAACATCTATGACTCTGATCATTTACCAATCTGAGCAGGTAGGCAAGAGAATTCACTGCCCTCCAAATTCAAAGGACACAGTGCTCCACAGAGAGGTTTATATTTTTAACCTACCAAAGTTTCTCTATTGAAATTCTTCCTAAATAGTTCCCAGGAATAGAAAAGAAATCACTTGTAAGCTTCTGAAACATACAAAGATCATCAAGGGAGTGACCCCTCAGATAGGTGCATATATCTCTGCTCAAGAAGACATATGTATAGATAGGAGAAAGTATCTTCACTCCTTTGTTTAGCTTCTTTACAAATTAGGACAACTACACAAAGGATGTAGCAAACAGTAGCCAAAACCCCAAAGGTAACAACCAAGGAAAATAAATTGAAGGGAAACTGTCAATTTGAAAATCACATTTCTCTCTCCTCATTTCGCCTCTACTATATAGTAAGAAATTAGCTATATATATTTTCTGTTTTTTCAATTTGTATACTTTGTGCATTTGACAGCATTTAGCTTATAGTTTGTCTTGCTGCTGCCCTGTATAGCGGGTTCTGGTGAAATTTAGCTCTGTTTAGAGAACCAATACAGGCATATGCACCACTTAGTTCAACATAAGATTTTAGTGGGAGATGAGTGGTGCATGCCTCAAGAGCTTGAACCTCCACCATTGGGATGAATTTCATCCATTCGCCATTTTCTTCCTTGCTGAAAAGTCCCTTCAAAACAACTCTCCTATCTGGCATGACAAATGTAGCCTTGCCCTGCTTATACTCATTTGAAATTCTGCTGCATAGATCATTTTCCTAGCTCATCACTTTGAACACATCGCCTGTCTCTTTGCATCTCTCCACTGGCTCCCCCTTCTCCACCACAGCAATTTAATTCATCTTTGCTTTTAAGGCCCTTCATGGCCTATCCCATAATTTCTATATCAACATACATTTGTATAAAATTATTTGGTGGTACGCCCACATCTTTAATCCTGCCTGTAGTTCTGGCTGCTATCTCTAACCTACCTGTCTTCTCTCACACATTATCAAAAGGTTGACACCATCTCTGCTCTGACAGTGAAGCCAGTGGCTTTTGTTGGCACTTTATCTTGGACATTTCATTATGGCAACCTTTTAAGACCCAATTATTAAACACTACATTTATATTTTAGGTATCCTATTTAAAAAAAATTGTACCTCAACTAATGGAGGATGCCATGCCCAACAAAATACACAACTGTTTATGTGCTACATCATGCTATCTTGTTATTTATTAGAACAACATAAATGTGTATCTCATAGCCTCATAGACTTTAATGTCAGAAGGGACCATTGTGATCATCTAGTCTGACCTCCTGCACTGAGATCAATGGAACAGCACTGACTTGCACTAGCAGAGGATCTGGCCCATAATTTCTGTACCAAAAGATATTTGGATAAAATTCTTTGAATACACACCTTGAATACTGCCTGTAGTTCTGGTTGCCTTTTCTGAAAAAAGAGATATTAAAATTGGAAAAGATACAGAGAAGGGCAACAGACATGATTAGGGGAATGGAAAAGCTTCCATATGAGGAGAGAGTAAAAAAACTGGGACTGTTTAGCTTTGAAAAGAGGGCAGATACGGTGAAGATCTATAAAATCATGAATGATATGGAAAAAGTAAATAGGGGAGTGTTAATTACCATGTCACATAACACAAGAACTAGGGGTCACTGGATGAAATTAATAGGCAGCAGATTTAAATAAACAAAAGGAAGTACTTCACACAACATACAGTCAACTTGTGGAACTCGTTGCCATGGAGATGTTGTGAAGGCAAAAAAGCAGCTAGGTTAAAAAAAGAATTAAATAAGTTCATGGAAGGTAGGTCCATCAATGGCTATTAGCCAAGATGGTCAGGGACACAAACCCATGCTCCAGGAATCCCTAAGCCTCCAACTGTCAGAAGTTGGGACTGGATGATGGGACATATCACTTGAAATTGCCCTGTTTTGTTCATTCCCTCTGAAGCATCTGACACTAGGTTCTGTCAGAAGACAGGATTCTGGGCTAGATGGACCATTGGTTTGATCCAGTATGGCCACTCTCATGTTCTTACAGACTGATCAGTCTTTTGACCTTCATGAGAAGGAGGGAGGAAGGATGTTAACCAGCTGACTCTTGGAAGGGAGAATACCTTTTAGTGCTTTGGGGAATGTTCTAGGAGTGCTATTTGTCTACTTTCATAGATGTATCAGATGGGATTTTGTGGATATCATGGAAGGGAAGTGTTGCTGAGAAGCATAGGGAAGATGTTTGCAGCCTCTCCTCAAGTTTCTTATTTAGATGCTTGCCTATTGAAGGGGTAGCAGCTACTTTCAGGTGGTCAAAAAAATCGAGCAATGCAGTTATGAGTGTGGGATATTGAGGTCCATGTTTGGGGCCTGATTATTGGATCTTGGGCCCCTGAGACTCTGTCATGGTAAGCAAGGAGAGAGGTAGTTTGTTGAGAAGGTAGAGATGAATAAATAATTGGAAATTGATGGCACTGGCCACATCAAGTGTCTTTTTCTCTAGAATGGCAGATACTGGGCCCAAAAGTCATTACTATTCTTGATTTGATTGATGGAGGCCCCTGACTGTGCAAACATGACAGGTATCTAGTTGGATGAAGCTGTAAGTCCAGTTATTTCCATCTGACCACTGTGTTCAGCATGAACTGAGAGAGCACTGGGGAGGTAATATAGTTGTATTATTTTCAACTGCTCTTAAATTCTGATTCTTGAACATGCTGCAGAATATATGATAGGTGTTCAGATACTCTAACATTGTGATGGGACTGGTATAAAAACAGAGAGAGAATCCTTGGTTTCACCTGCAGGTTTGCGCCACAGGAGGCCCCTAGGAGGCCAAACCAACTGTCTATGTACCTGTTGAACTTGACTGAGCAGAAACAGGGACATGCTTTAGGACAAGAGAGTGTGTAGACCAAAAATCCTTTGGTAGAGATCAGCAATTAAAAGTCTGTGATGACTACAGTGCTCCCAGTGCTGTTCTGATGGTGTCCTGTTCACTTCGTGCCAAAAATCATCTCTCTGACTCGCAGCAAAGTGTCCCAATGGCAGCAACTTGAATTTGTAAAGAAACTAGATTAAAACTTTTGATGTAATTCCTTAGGGGATATTTGAGTGCATGCTTAATTAATTTCTGCACAGAACTTTGTGAGAAAAAAAATGTAAAGTACAACCAGTAAATAAATATAAAATATTATTTCCAGCTAACTTCTTATCAGAAACGTTTGCATTCAGATTTGTGAAGCAGGTACCTTTCCAGTCTGTTCTAAAACACAGTCTGCACACTGTAAAATAAACTTTTACCCCATCCCTTGGGTTAAGCTTTATTAACAAAGAAATTAACAATAAATTCACAAAATTCAGCTCAAGCCTTCTTACAAGACTTGACTGCTCTTAGAGTTCCTACCTCTGGACTGCTTGTTCATCATCCTTGATCTTCTCTTTAGTACGAAACTCCCACCTCTCTTATATCTCTGTAGTGTAATGAGCCACCTGTCTGAATGAGTTAGCACAACCCAATTCTATCTGTTTAGGTCCTTAGACCATACCCATCATGGTGGTATATGAGTGCATTTCAGTAATGCATAAAGTAACCTATCAAAAGAGGTTCCTTCTCCTTTACTGTTACTAGTGAAAGCAAGATTGGACTGGAAAGTGTTGGGGTTTGAGGTGAGCTTCACGAGCTGATAGAGTTCCTCACTCTTGTACCATCTCTGAGAATGCTGTGCTTCCCACTCAACAATTTTCACTCTCACAAAAGAGTTCCCATAGAGTGGAGTTGTCAGCTGTTGTCCTTGGCCTGGAGCTTTTGGTGATCTGGTAAATTCCTGGGTATTTAGGACCAAAAATCTTGATTTTTTGATGCAGTATTCTATGGGGAATCAATGAATTGAGTGGAGCTCAGGTCTGATGTCCCTGAAGTAACCTGAGTTTGTGAGCTGCTGCTTTCTGTATTTGTTTTAGTTTCCCTGGAAAAGCTAGAGTTTTCATGCCCAGGTTGATTGGGTTGTCACAGTCCAGACAGGAGGTGACAAAGGCATGATTTAATGAGGACAGATTGTTTGCAAATATATGGGATGCAGTGTCCTAGCCATCCAGAGATGGCAGAACATGTTACAGATTCACTTCTAAATTGCAGACTGACTTGAATAATTGTGGATGTATATCTCTGAATAGTGGAGACTGCATTGTCGCGGCAAACTCTTTCAAGTGTCTTCCTCTAACTACCAGTATAACTTCGGTCTTGGTAGGTTTTAACTTCAACCTGCTCTTCAGTCATGAGCTGATCTGAGCCAAGCACTGGGGTAGCTTGCTGACAGTTATGTCGTACGCTATGAAGGATAGTTAGAACTGTGTGCCATCTGAATGTGGTTGTCATGTGAGCCCATGACATCCCACCTGTACCTCTTGGTTTCATGGAAATGCTGAATACAACCAGAAAGTCTTTTGTGGGACTATGCAAATGAGGGTCATGTGGTGGAGGTGCAGTTTCCCATCACTACCCTTTGGATGTGTCCTTTCAGAAAGGACTCAAACCATTGTACTGTATGACCCCTGCTCTGTCCCTCATGCGGGGACAGCAGCATCTTATGATCAAGGTGAGATGTTTCAGTCAAACCTTCTAAGTCTGTTAAAAACCTTCAGTAATACTGAAAACTCACCAAATAGTTTGGTAGATTCTGTATGAGGCATTCCTGCAGCCTATTCAGAATACCCTATTTTATGAGTCCAATTCAACCTGCACTCAGCTAGCTTGATCCCAGGAAAGTTAGCATGAAAAGGAAACTAAGACACATGATGTGACGGGTTCGGTCACACAGACCCCCTTGGGTCTGTCACCTGATGTGCTGAAATTACCTCTGAGCCCGTTTTCCCTGCCAGCTTGGGACTCCAGAACCCTGTCTTGTTGAGCCAGACATACTAGCCTGCTGCAACACAGACCCAGGGTCTGGACCATGCCCCCAAAGCTGCAGGCTTTAAGTGAAAACAGCGAAGCAGGTTACCTGCCTCCATCACCCAGACACCCATCTCCCAATGGGATCCAAACCCCAAATAAATCCATTTTACTCTGTATAAAGCTCATACAGGATAAATTCATAAATTGTCCGCCCTCTATAAAACTGATAGAGAGATATGCACAGCTGTTTGCTCCCCAAGATATTAATCTCTTACTCTGGGTATATTAATTATAAATTATATATTTTTTTTTTTATAAATTGAGATATACCTATCTCATAGAGGTGGAAGGGACCTTGAAAGGTCATCGTGTCCAGCCCCCTGCCTTCACTAGCAGGACCAAGTACTGATTTTTGCCCCAGATCCCTAAGTGGCCCTGGCAAGGATTGAACTCACAACCCTGGGTTTAGCAGGCCAATGCTCAAACCACTGCTAAAAAGTATAAAAAGTAGGATTTAAATGGTTTCAAATAATAAGAGACAGAACAAAGTAAGTCACCAAGCATAATAAAGCAAAAACACGCAAGTCTAAGCCTAATACATTAAGAAACTGATTACAGGTAAGATCTCACACTCAGAGATGTTCAGGTGACATGATCACATGTCCTGTGAGACCCTAGCCTCAATTCTTTGAGCTGACCCACACGTACACAGGAAGGTTTGCAAGTAAACAGAGTCATTTACAGTTCATTGATTCTGAAGCACCTTTAATGGCTTCCACTTAATATTTTAAATCAGTAATACAAGTTTATATCTTATTCTCCTAACTCCAGACATAGAAATAATACATGCAAACAAGTAGGATGAACACACTCAGTAGATTATAAGCTTTGCAATGATACCTTACAAGAGACCTTTTGCATAAAGCATATTCCAGTTACATCATATTCACATTCATAAGCATATTTTCATAAAGCATATGGAGTGCAACATCACACATGATCTGCCTAGATGCATTCCTACAGCCTGAAGTAATGAGAGGGAAGTCTGTGGGGTAAGCCACAATCCGGTCTGAGACCCCTATAACAGGAGTTAATTCACTGAATGTTACCTCATCCAAGCTTCCATTCTTGTGGACTCAGGGTGTTTTGGCGTGGAGATTGCTCTTGAAGTAAAGGAATAACTCTTCTAGCTGGTAACTGTAGTGGGCTCTTATCCTTATGAACAAGCCACCAGAAGGGGATATGACACTCTTAACCAGCATGGTACACACCCCCTCGTCACAGGAAACTCATCCTTAGTATCTGAAGTGCACAGGAAATTAAATCCCTGTATCATCCATTTTGTAATAAACCCCCCTCCTCACATTTTACTAGTGAGGATAGAACCTGGGGTATTCAATATATAAGTATGGGATTTCTATCAGAGCAACTCCATTAGGCAGGAGCAGTGTTAGATTCTTATCTTCTATGTGGACTTGACCAGCTTGGTACAGTTGTATTACAAAAAAAACTCAATGGAAACACATTTCTTTCATAAAGCACACAAGCAACATTTGTCTTGCCTCTTTCTTTGTGTAGTCTTCTGTTTATCAATATTTAGGGACAATATAATTATTCTCAAAATATGCTTCTGTTTAATAAATGTGAGTCATTTTCTCTTTAAATGTTACTTTTCCCTTTAGCTCATGGTTATATCTGCACAAAGCATTTTGTAATGTTGTGTGTGATGAATGCTATATGAAAATAAATGAAATTCTTTTTGAATTTTGGTGTAGCTGCAGTATTTTTTTTTTTGTTTTGCTTGTCAGCATGATTATATATGATTGTGCAGCTCAGCATTCATGACTTGGCAAGGCAGTCTTGCCAGCATCATGAAAAGTGCTGGTTGCTGCCCTTCTCATAGATCCAGGTTAAAAAAATATTATTTGTACTTCAGTATAGAATGCAACTAGTGCTCCAATGAAACTGTTTTCTAGGACAAATAAAAGCTATTTCAAAGTGCTTGAGGTTTTTTTTATATTGGCTTTATACCCTCGCATCACTGTAGAACATCTCTCCCTAACTAGCTCTTTATGGCATATCAGCTTTGTTCTCTAAATTGGACTAACTTCATTACCGCTAGTGATGAGATTGACTATGAAATTCCCCCATTCTGACAAGATCAGGCACAAAATGAGTTTCAATTAATTTGTCATGAGATGTGGGTATTTTTCTCCTTTTTGATTTTGCTGGAGGTAAAGGCAGCTCCCTGGGACAGCATGGTTCAGTGAACAGGGAACAGGCCAAGGAGTCAGGACACCTGGGTTCCACTCTTGGTTCTGCCACTGATCTGCTGTGTGACTGGTTAAATTAGTTTCCCTTCCTGCCCTTTGTCTGGCCAATTTAGATGTAAACTGCTCAAGGCAGGGACTGCCTCCTACTACTTGTACAGTACCTAGTGCAATGTGAAGTCTAGGTGCTACTGTAACCCATATAATTATAATAGGATATTGTAATTGCAATACAAAAAAGACTGCAAGGGGTAAATCACGTATACATGTACAAGTGCTAGGCTAGCCTCTGCCCTGGGTATGTGTAGATACACACGCTCATGCTGTACACTTTAAAGCCTCCAGCCAAAAGCAAGAAGTATAGGCCCAGATCCATGTTTGTGGCCAAGGAGCACACAACCCAACTCAGGAGGGGATGCAAATGTGGTTTTAAGCTACCTTTACTGGCTACCAGCTGGCTCCTGTTGAGAACTAGAGGGCAGATCATAGAATATCATAGAATATCAGGGTTGGAAGGCACCTCAGGAGGTCATCTAGTCCAACCCCCTGCTCAAAGCAGGACCAATTCCCAACTAAATCATCCCAGCCAGGGCTTTGTCAAGCCTGACCTTAAAAACCTCTAAGGAAGGAGATTCCACCACCTCCCTAGGTAACCTATTCCAGTGCTTTACCACCCTCCTAGTGAAAAAGTTTTTCCTAATATCCAGCCTAAACCTCCCCCACTGCAATTTGAGACCATTACTCCTTGTTCTGTCATCTGGTGCCACTGAGAACAGTCTAGATCCATCCTCTTTAGAACCCCCTTTCAGGTAATTGAAAGCAGCTATCAAATCCCCCCTCATTCTTCTCTTCTTCAGACTAAACAATCCCAGTTCCTTCACCTTTTCCTCATAAGTCATATGTTCCAGCCCCCTAATCATTTTTGTTGCCCTCCGCTGGACATCCTTCTTGTAGTTTGGGGTCCAAAACTGGACACAGTACTCCAGATGAGGCCTCACCAATGTCGAATAAAGGGGAATGATCACGTCCCTCGATCTGCTAGCAATGCTCCTACTTACACAGCCCAAAATGCCGTTAGCCTTCTTGGCAACAAGGGCACACTGTTGACTCATATCCAGCTTCTCATCCACTGTAACCCCTAGGTCCTTTTCTGCAGAACTGCTGCCTAGCCATTCGGTCCCTAGTCTGTAGCAGTGCATGAGATTCTTCCGTCCTAAGTGCAGGACTCTGCCCTTGTCCTTGTTGAACCTCATCAGGTTTCTTTTGACCCAATCCTCTAATTTGTCTAGATCCCTCTGTATCCTATCCCTACCCTCCAGCGTATCTACCACTCCTCCCAGTTTAGTGTCATCTGCAAACTTGCTGAGAGTGCAGTCCACGCCATCCTCCAGATCATTAATGAAGATATTGAACAAAACGCCCCAGGACCGCCCCTTGGGGCACTCCGCTTGATACTGGCTGCCAACTAGACGTGGAGCCATTGATCTCTACCTGTTGAGCCCAACAATCTAGCCAGCTTTCTATCCACCTTATAGTCCATTCATCCAGCCCGTACTTCTTTAACTTGCCAGCAAGAATGCTGTGGGAGACCGTATCAAAAGCTTTGCTAAAGTCAAGGAATAACACATCCACGCTTTCCTCTCATCCACAGAGCCAGTTATCTTGTCATAGAAGGCAATTAGGTTAGTCAGGCATGACCTGCCCATGCTGACTGTTCCTGATCATTTTCCTCTCCTCTAAGTGCTTCAGATCCTTGGTCTGTATAAGAACATAAGAACGGCCATACTGGGTCAGACCAGTGGTCCATCTGGCCCAGTATCCTATCTTCCAACAGAGGCCAATGCCAGGTGCTTCAGCGGGAATGACCAAAACTGGTAATCATCAAGTGATCCATCCCCTGTCGTCCATTCCCAGCTTCCGGCAAACAGAGGCTAGGGACACCATCCCTGCCCATTCTGGCTAATAGCCATTGATGGACCTATCCTCCATGAACTCATCTAGTTCTTTTTTGAACCTTATTATAGTGCATAAATTACCATTGCTCTAGTGACTTCACTAATTGACACTAGCTGAGGATCTGTCCTAGTACCCTGTGCTGGCCATAGGGATAGCTGTAGGGGTTGGCATAGTGATCCATTACATTAGTCCTGTGCCACTAAAGGATCTGCCTAAATTCTCCCATACCCTGTTACCCGTGTTTTAGGGTCACTTTGTGCTGGCAGTGCGGTATAAAGTGGCTGCAATGCAGGTGAGGTCTTGTGCAATGAAATAAAATACATTCTTTGTTAATTAATACACTCTTCGTTGTCATTATGGTTGTTACAATGAACCAGCTAAAATGCAGTATAAATAGCACTGTATCCCAATGTACTTTGCTTTTCTCACGTTTAAAAATCTGTGAGCCAATCCTGCTCCTGCTAAAGTCAACAGGAGTTCGGCCATTGATTTCAATGGCAGCAGGTTTTAGCCAGGGATTATTATACTACACCAATGTATAAAAATATACTCATTGCCATACAATGGCATGCCAATATGGAAAGCAATGCACTGACTATCATTCAGAGAGGGTGTTGAAATTTACCTATGCAAGTTCTGTCTCTGAATTTAGGGTTTATGCTACTGCTATCTATGGGCTATAGTCTGACCCTGGCTATGCATCCCTTCAGGGGAGTACTGTGCCCTTGTGGGATGCCCATCCCTGTGTGGTATGCCAATATCCTGGGTAATAGTTCAGGAGGAAGCGCAGCCATTGTGGGGTCATTATTACATCTTCTATGCAGGTGGGTGGGGAGTGGATGGAACCCTGGTTCCATTCCTCCCCTACTAATGCTTCCAGGGGGAGAATAACAAAGGAGGAAACCAGGGACCAGAGCCACAATCTCTTGAGCTCTAGTTTTTATTGAGATTCCCACACTGAGCTGTGAGTCTCTTTGGGGAAAAAGAGCTAATTACCAGTTTCCTGAAGAACAAAGTGTGAACAGAATAAATTTTTTAAAACGTACTGCGTTATCATAGCAACCACAGATTTTTTTTTGGTTTTTGTTTTTCTTAAAAACCTGCCGCAATAAAAAATGACACAAGAGAACAAATGTATCAAGTTGTTATGGCAACTGGAGTATGTAGGTTGAAATTTATGTATCCAGAATAAAAAAAGAATATTCTAAGCAAGTAAAATAAATATTATCCTTGCTAATTAAAATATTACTCAAATATTATCTAATTTAAAACCATTACTCATGTTTTCTCTTTTAATTACTTGTTTTCTTTCTTCTATTTCCAGTTATTTGGACTTACTTAAAATTTTGGTCACTTATATTTCATAGGCATAGTTGGACTTTGATATTTGGGAGGGCAACTCCAGTCAGACCCAGGGGGCCACATGGGGGGG
>NW_020664448.1:10177341-10182876 GCF_002925995.2 Terrapene triunguis | reverse complement strand
GAATCTGCCCCTTAGTGTGTATCTGTTGTGCAGTAGCCAATTCTAAATATGCATTCTGTAACGATGTTCATCCTTTTTAATTTTTCTCTGTCCTTTAGGAGAATTCATTGTTTGCTAGTATCAGTGGCCTTCAGAACATCTGCTAGTTCATCTTGGGCTGCTCTTTTTCTCTAGAATGGCTGTTAACTGAATTAATGTACATTAATACACCGTGAAATGAGTAATTCTATCATATACTATAATGTATTTTACTTTCCCCCTGTAGCTTTTTAAATGTTTTAATGATTTGTAAAATGCTTATTTGCAAAATAGTTAATTAAATAAAAGTCAATATCTCTCAGCACTGTGTATTCCTCTGAGCCTTTGATTATCAGGATGATTGAGTTATTGACGTGTTTCTGTTTCCACGAGATTTCTACTATATTTGTATTTCTCCCATCACCACTACCACCCCACCCATTGCATCATAACCATTCCGGAGCAAATTAGCATTTACCTACAGGCCCACATGGGGGTTGTTCAAACCTGCCCTTTCCTGTGGGAAATTTAGGGTGGGACTGTGTCTCAGGAAGTATATTCTTCTCCAAGGAGCTTGGTGCAAAGTGGGTCTGTACAGGCTGCACCCATCTTTAAGACGGAGCCTATTCATCCCAGTGCACAAATCTGCTTCTGAGACTGGTATGTGTGTGGAGCCATAATCCTGCCTCCTTTGGGGTGTGTGTGTGGAGGAGCAGTCCTTGCATTCCCCTGAGCACAGGAATTGTGATTGTAAATGGTCCCTGTATCGGGTGCTCAAGAGATGGAAAAAGGAGGCTTCTTGCATGTGGGAGACCACCTGCCTGGGTTGTCAGCAGGATTTGAACCCAGGATCTTAAGCACAACAGCTCTGACCTCCTGCACTGCAAGTAGAGAGTAACTCAATTAGCTGGTAGCAGAAGTAGGCTATTTGTTATCTGCCAGTTGTTACACATCCTCCCCATCCCTTCACAACTTCTGAAGGACCATGAACAGTTTGGCTATTACTGGTTTACTATGATGAAATACTTCATCAGAGACAAAACTCTGGCTGGTCAATGTGCACAGGTTATACCAGAAAACTCATTCCAAGAAGAGGGAGCATGGCATAGAAGTGACCCCAGCTCCCCTTCCTTGATTTGAGTTCCTCTCCCTAAAATTTACCATAGGCTGTCCGCTGCAGGAGATGCACAGAGGCACTCTGGGTCGCAGCATCCAGGTCTAAGGAGTAACCCATATAGGTCACCTGTGCTATTGTGTGTGTAGATTACATAACCTCTGAGATTATTCCTGTTGTTATTGGTAGGATGATGATGAAGGAGCAGAATACCGGCTGCATTTCTGTGCACTTGTTTATTTGGTCAAATGATAGAGTACCAGAGTTGGGTACTTTAAAATAACAATACATGTGGTGACTATTGTAGATACCCACAAAATACCTCATCCTGCCATGTTATGTATAAGGATCAAATTTTCTGCAATTCCAGAGTCATGTAGCAGGCTGGGAAACGCACCCATAATTATCAAATGCACCTCCCCAGGAAAGTGCAATTGCTTTGGCAAGCTCAAATGCCATAACTGTGCGCAGGAGTGGGTGCTGTTTCCAGTTCATTGTTGACATGGACAATCCAGGATCTCTACATGCCTTCACATCACTGAAACATATCTTTTGCCAACTGTCAGCTCTTGGATCCACTGGGTGCTGTGAGACCTCATAGATAGAATAGGCCTTGTGATTGCTTCTAAAGACAGTGGGTCTCACCTACACTGGTGCAACTCAAGAATAAGAGAATCGGGCCCCAAATTTCCTCCTTTTTAAGATCCCCTTTCTAACACACAATAGAGGCCCTCTTTTGCCTTTTGCCAGTATTTTGCACAGACAAGCTTAGTCATATTTCAAAACAAAGAGCTAAATATCTATTGTGTTTTAGGTGGATTGCTACTGTGTACTTTGTACATCTTGGAGAACTATATATTATTCTGCTAATGCATGTTGACCTTTAATACAGTGTAGAGAGAGATGCTTCAGATTTATTATTTTTGCTGTCTTACTTGAGCTGTTTGTATCCTCTTAATATCCTTATTTTACTGCTCTTCACAATTAATCTCTGACCCATTTCCCTAAGGCAAACAATTGAAACATTTCATACTACTTTATGATATGGTTTATATTCTTGCAAAATACTGGAGTCAACTAATGGGGACACATTTGTAGACAACGTTATATAAACAAATGGAAGCTTTTTCTTACCTGACTTTTCAGTAGTGCCCATTTGATAAATAATATATTCTGCAGTGTTGAGAATTGATGGGCAGGTTCCACTTAGGAGTGGCAGAGAGTAAGTACCTCTTAGGATCAGGGCAAGTCTATTTCTGATGAGTGGAGCAAAAAGTTAATATGCTTGGTTCACCTAGCTGATAACACTGTCTGTAGGAATCATAACAGAATTTTATACTAACCGGAGGTTACACTACATTGAGTACTAAAATGATATTGCAATTGTTATGTATGCTGCCTACACCCATTTCAAAACTCTTTCCTCTTCTTAAATAACACTAAGATTTTGGCAGCTGATGGGACTTCCTGTATGTTTTGAAATAAGAAGTAATGTCCATGATGATATATTGTATGAATAGAATACCAGCATTCTTAGATATCTAAGAACATTTTGGCAGCTTTTCCTTAGACTGCTCTGTGACCAGGGACTGTCCCTCCTGGAATGTCTGTAATTTGCCCCAGAGCCCCGTAGGTGCTACCATAACAAATAATGAAAAATAATTTAGGAAACGTAGAATGTTTCTGTACATTCTGATGTTTTTTAAACTATCAAAATTACATAAGAGTTAGATTTTGCTCCTGATTGGCATGTACCAAGTTAATGTTTAATTTACTGAGGTGCTGAGTGCTATTTATCTATTTACGTGGCTCCCATGCCCATAGTATCTGAGTACTGTGAAAATCAACTGGGAGGGCACCTGTGAAGAGTCACTCATCAACCTCTCAGGATTGGGCCCTTAGCTAGTATTAGCTAGTGCAACTTGATCCTAAAGCCTGGAAAAGAACCATTTACTTGAGTGGGAATTACATGTGCAAAAAACTAGGGACCCAAATCAACTCTGCGTGAAGAGAAGGGGAATCAGCGAGGCTGTTGGCATGTAAAATTAAAAAGGTGGTAGAGGATTTTTTAAACTGAGATCTGGAAGAAAGCCAGCAGGTGCAGAGGAGAACAGCGTACGGCCAGAGACATCCCTTAGGGATAAATTTATTAAAGGTGGAACTCTATGTCCTAGTACAGAGGACATAAAAGAAGTTGGTAAAATACAGGTAGGAGCTAGTGAGAACCAGTCAAATGAAATAGAGTTAAATATAACACATGAAGGCAAACAACTGAATGTTGACAAAATATACAGAGGTGGTTTTGGAAGAAATTAATAAATTAAACAATAATAAGTCACCAAAACCAGATGTTATTCACACAAGAGTTCTGAAGGAACTCAAATATGAAATTGCAGAACTATTAACTATACTATGTAACCTATTGCTTAATTCGGCCTCTGTACCAGATGACTAGCTAATGTAATGCCGATTTATTTATTTTAAAAAGGCTCCAGAGACAATCCTTTCAATTATAGGCCAGTAAGCTTAACTTCGGTACCAGGCAAACTGGTTGAAACTATAGTGAAGAACGGGATTATCGGACACTTAGATGAACATATGTTGGGGAAGAGTCAACTCAGCTTTTGTAAAGGGAAATCATGCCTCACCAATCTATTAGAATTCATTGAGGGTGTTAACAAACATATGAACAAGATGAACCAATTGATATACTGTACTTGCATTTTCAGAAACCCTTTGATAAGGTCCATCGCCAGAGTCTCTTAAGCAAAGTAAGCAGTCACGGGATAAGAGGGAGAGTCCTCTTGTGGATCAGTAAGTGTTTAAAAGACAGGAAACAAAGGGTAGGACTAAATGGTCTGTTTTCACAGTGGAGAGAGGTAAATAGCAGGGTCTCCCAAGGATCTGTACTGGGACCAGTGCTGTTCAACTTATTCTTCAATGATCTGGAAAGAGGGCTAAAGAGTGAGGCGGCAAAGTTTGCGGATGTTACAAAATTATTAAAGTACAAAATTATTCAGTTGTCCAAAACTGACTGTGAAGAGTTATAGGGGGATCTCAAAAAATTGGGTGACTAGGCAACAAAATAGCAGATGAAATTCAGTGTTGATAAGTGCAAAGTAATGTACATGGGGAAAATAATTCCAACTACACATATATAATGATGGGTTCTTCTTTGGGTGGTTGCACATGTACATTCCACTCTTATTGTCTGTGTGCCCAGAACACAGCTGTCAGGAACTTTTTCCATCAGTGATACTGGTCAGGCGGCTTGAGCCCTCTCTGCTGCCATATACCACTGAATGGAAGCCGAACCGCCCCCAGCCCCTCAGTTCCTTCTTACTGCCCACAGTAATTGTTGGAACCCCTGTCAATTGCTAGAGCAGTTTTCTCTCAGCCTTTGTGTACACAGTCTAGTTCTAGTTAGTAAATTTCAGTGGTTTTAAAAAAAAGTTTGCTTTTTTTGTTTTTCCCTGTTTCAGGGTTTTGTTGCCAATACCAAGGCTTCAGTACCAGGTTTCAAACCATGTGCTTCCTGCCCAAAACCTATGCCTGTGAGCAACCCTTGCTGCAGTAGTCTCAAATTTTTGGGCAAGGCACACGTGAAGGACTGGAGCCAGATTTGTTGGGACTTCATAGAATAGAATAGAATAGAATAGAATAGAATATCAGGGTTGGAAGGATCTCGGGAGGTCATCTAGTCCAACTCCCTGCTCAAAGCAGGACCAATTCCCAACTAAATCATCCCAGCTAGGGCTTTGTCAAGCCTGACCTTAAAAACCTCTAAGGAAGGAGATTTCACCACCTCCCTAGGTAACCCATTCCAGTGCTTCACATTTAGGATGAAAAAAGATAGGGAAGCAAGGCTGAAGTTCCTGCTAATTGAGGTGGTGCTAAGACCACCCAGTTTGTGTCAGTGCTGAGTGCTGCAGCTTTCAGTCCAAAGTGTGCCTTCAAGACTATCGGAGTCCCGGCACTGGTCACCCTTACCTATTCCTAGAGAGAAGCATAAGCCTTCCACAAAGGGCACTAACCAGATGAAGATTCCACCCCTCAAGCCTGTAAAGCAGGTGGAAGGGGAGTCAAGTAGAGTGCAATCAAGATCGAGGTACTCCTCCAAACTGGGGCCTAAGCAGTGCTTAATTTATAATGAAAGAGTTGTCAGGGCTCAAGCAATTTTTCTACACTCATAACTGATGCAGCAAGCCCAGAGGTGCCGGGGCTATGAGCTGCCAAGCCTAGAGGTGCTGGGGCTCAGCCCGGCAAGCCCTGGCATTGGGCCTAAGACAGCACCGTTGGCTGCAGTGCTGGAATGGACATCATCGAGTCTGGTGCCAGAAACGGCACCATCAACTTTTTGCGAACAGGGGCTGCTAACAGGGAGTTTCGCAAGGGAGTTCTCC
>NW_020664448.1:10042499-10177331 GCF_002925995.2 Terrapene triunguis | reverse complement strand
CCAGGGCTTTATAAAGCAGCGCACAAGCGACCAGGGAGCGTTTGCGACCAGGGGCTGCTAACAGGGAGTTTCGCAAGGGAGTTTGGAAGGGGAGTGGGAAGGGGCGAGGGTCCCTTGCCGGTTCTATCTGTTTTCCCTTTATTCCCCTAAAAACTTTAAACTTCTTGCTTAAACAACCCTTTCAGCGGACAGGGGGCTGCAGACGGGAGTTTGACAGAGGGAGGCTTACGATGGTTAGGAAGACCCGCAACACCTGTGCCAGCACTGCTTCTGTCTCCTCCACCTGCGCCCGTAGCCAGACAGAGCGCCTGAGCATGGATGCTTCTACCCAGATCCTGGTGTGGTTTTGCAGAGACTGTAACTTGCAATTTCCACTTACTGATATCCAGGCTGAGGGGACCATCCAATGTGAAAGGTGCCTGCTGGTGGAATCTCTCAGGCAGCAGGTGGGAGAGCTACAGGAGGAGGTGGCTAGGTTGAGAAGCATCCGAATCCACGAGCAATTCCTGGACAGTGTCCATGTGGAGACAGCTGAGGTAGCTGTCCCAGGACACAGGACTGCTGATACACCACTGGTGGAGGAGGAGATGGCTCAGGGTGGACACTGGCAGCTGGTTACTTCTGGCAGCAGGCAGTGCTCCACCCCTGCTCCGAACCCTCCCGCTGTGGTAATAGGTAACCGTTATGCTCTTCTTGATACAGGAAAGAAGGCATCACCCCCTACAGTAAAGGAGGAGAAGCCTCGTACCCCTAAGGCTGGGAGGTCTGCTGCCACCACTGCGAATAGGAAACGTAGGGTAGTGGTGGTTGGAGACTCTCTGCTGAGGGGGACGGAGGCGCCCATCTGTCGCCCTGACATTTCATCTCGGGAGGTATGCTGCCTGCCGGGAGCCCGTATCCGAGACGTTACGGAGGCATTGTCGAGGATTATCCAGCCCTCTGACTACTACCCCATGCTACTCATCCATGTGGGCACAAATGATACTGCGCGGTGTGACACTGAGCGGATCAAGAGTGACTACAGGGCTCTGGGAGTACGGGTGAAGGAGTTTGGAGCGCAGGTGGTATTCTCTTCGATTCTTCCTGTCAAAGGTAGGGGCCCGGGCAGAGACAGATGCATCATGGAGGTGAATGCCTGGCTGCGAAGATGGTGTCGCCAGGAGGGCTTTGGCTTCCTAGACCACGGGATGCTATTTGAGGAAGGACTGCTAGGCAGAGATGGTGTTCACCTTTCGAGGAGGGGAAAGACCCTATTTGGACACAGACTGGCTAACCTAGTGAGGAGGGCTTTAAACTAGGTTCGACGGGGACAGGTGAGCAAAGCCCGCAGGTAAGTGGGGAACATGGAGACCTGGGAGATGGGTCGGAGACGAGAGGGAGTGTGGGCTATATTGGCAGAGTGAAAGGAGGGTCAGGACAAAACCGGGAGGAAAGATCAAACCAGTATCTTAGATGCCTATATACAAATGCGAGAAGTATGGGTAATAAGCAGGAAGAACTGGAAGTGCTAATAAATAAATACAACTATGACATTGTTGGCATCACTGAAACTTGGTGGGATAATACACATGATTGGAATGTTGGTGTGGATGGATACAGCTTGCTCAGGAAGGATAGACAGGGGAAAAAGGGAGGAGGTGTTGCCTTATATATTAAAAATGTACACACTTGGACTGAGGTAGAGATGGACATAGGAGACGGAAGTGTTGAGAGTCTCTGGGTTAGGCTAAAAGGGGTAAAAAACAAGGGTGATGTCATGCTAGGAGTCTACTACAGGCCACCTAACCAGGTGGAAGAGGTGGATGAGGCTTTTTTTAAACAACTAACAAAATCATCCAAAGCCCAAGATTTGGTGGTGATGGGGGACTTCAACTATCCGGATATATGTTGGGAAAATAACACAGCGGGGCACAGACTATCCAACAAATTCTTGGACTGCATTGCAGACAACTTTTTATTTCAGAAGGTTGAAAAAGCTACTAGGGGTGAAGCTGTTCTAGACTTGATTTTAACAAATAGGGAGGAACTCGTTGAGAATTTGAAAGTAGAAGGCAGCTTGGGTGAAAGTGATCATGAAATCATAGAGTTTGCAATTCTAAGGAAGGGTAGAAGGGAGAACAGCAAAATAGAGACAATGGATTTCAGGAAAGCGGATTTTGGTAAGCTCAGAGAGCTGATAGGTAAGGTCCCATGGGAATCAATACTGAGGGGAAAAACAACTGAGGAGAGCTGGCAGTTTTTCAAAGGGACACTATTAAGGGCCCAAAAGCAAGCTATTCCGCTGGTTAGGAAAGATAGAAAATGTGGCAAAAGACCACCTTGGCTTAACCACGAGATCTTGCATGATCTCAAAAATAAAAAGGAGTCATATAAAAAATGGAAACTAGGACAGATTACAAAGGATGAATATAGGCAAACAACACAGGAATGCAGGGGCAAGATTAGAAAGGCAAAGGCACAAAATGAGCTCAAACTAGCTAAGGGAATAAAGGGGAACAAGAAGACTTTTTATCAATACATTAGAAGCAAGAGGAAGACCAAAGACAGGGTAGGCCCACTGCTTAGTGAAGAGGGAGAAACAGTAACAGGAAACTTGGAAATGGCAGAGATGCTTAATGACTTCTTTGTTTCGGTCTTCACCGAGAAGTCTGAAGGAATGCCTAACATAGTGAATGCTAATGGGAAGGGGGTAGGTTTAGCAGATAAAATAAAAAAAGAACAAGTTAAAAATCACTTAGAAAAGTTAGATGCCTGCAAGTCACCAGGGCCTGATGAAATGCATCCTAGAATACTCAAGGAGCTAATAGAGGAGGTATCTGAGCCTCTAGCTATTATCTTTGGAAAATCATGGGAGACGGGAGAGATTCCAGAAGACTGGAAAAGGGCAAATATAGTGCCCATCTATAAAAAGGGAAATAAAAACAACCCAGGAAACTACAGACCAGTTAGTTTAACTTCTGTGCCAGGGAAGATAATGGAGCAAGTAATTAAGGAAATCATCTGCAAACACTTGGAAGGTGGTAAGGTGATAGGGAACAGCCAGCATGGATTTGTAAAGAACAAATCATGTCAAACCAATCTGATAGCTTTCTTCGATAGGATAACGAGTCTTGTGGATAAGGGAGAAGCTGTGGATGTGGTATACCTAGACTTTAGTAAGGCATTTGATACGGTCTCGCATGATATTCTTATCGACAAACTGGGCAAATACAATTTAGATGGGGCTACTATAAGGTGGGTGCATAACTGGCTGGATAACCGTACTCAGAGAGTTGTTATTAATGGTTCCCAATCCTGCTGGAAAGGCATAACGAGTGGGGTTCCGCAGGGGTCTGTTTTGGGACCGGCTCTGTTCAATATCTTCATTAACGACTTAGATATTGGTATAGAAAGTACGATTATTAAGTTTGCGGATGATACCAAACTGGGAGGGATTGCAACTGCTTTGGAGGACAGGGTCATAATTCAAAATGATCTGGACAAATTGGAGAAATGGTCTGAGTTAAACAGGATGAAGTTTAACAAAGACAAATGCAAAGTGCTCCACTTAGGAAGAAAAAATCAGTTTCACACATACAGAATGGGAAGAGACTGTCTAGGAAGGAGTACGGCAGAAAGGGATCTAGGGGTTATAGTGGACCACAAGCTAAATATGAGTCAACAGTGTGATGCTGTTGCAAAAAAAGCAAACGTGATTCTGGGATGTATTAACAGGTGTGTTGTGAGCAAGACACGAGAAGTCATTCTTCCGCTCTACTCTGCTCTGGTTAGGCCTCAGCTGGAGTATTGTGTCCAGTTCTGGGCACCGCATTTCAAGAAAGATGTGGAGAAATTGGAAAGGGTCCAGAGAAGAGCAACAAGAATGATTAAAGGTCTTGAGAACATGACCTATGAAGCAAGGCTGAAAGAATTGGGTTTGTTTAGTTTGGAAAAGAGAAGACTGAGAGGGGACATGATAGCAGTTTTCAGGTATCTAAAAGGGTGTCATAAGGAGGAGGGAGAAAACTTGTTCACCTTAGCCTCTGAGGATAGAACAAGAAGCAATGGGCTTAAACTGCAGCAAGGGAGGTCTAGGTTGGACATTAGGAAAAAGTTCCTAACTGTCAGGGTGGTTAAACACTGGAATAAATTGCCTAGGGAGGTTGTGGAATCTCCATCTCTGGAGATATTTAAGAGTAGGTTAGATAAATGTCTATCAGGGATGGTCTAGACAGTATTTGGTCCTGCCATGCGGGCAGGGGACTGGACTCGATGACCTCTCGAGGTCCCTTCCAGTCCTAGAATCTATGAATCTATGAATCTATGAATCTATGAACTTCAGCCGTACCACATCGATCTGATAAGAGCTTGGTGCTGACTATGCTTCCAGCATTTGCAGTGGCAAGTAATTTACTCTGCTTTTTGGTACAGGAATCAGCTCCCTCAGTTAAAGTCAGCATAGTTAGACCTGGTCCTGCACCGTCTGCCTACTTTCTGGACAGTCTACCCACCCATCAGTACAGTCTAAGCAGGAGCCAGCATCGATGGTATCTCTCCAGCCAGTGCCTGGTTCTCAGCACTGGTCCCTGGCACCAACCAGGACGGCCCCCCTGTGGTCAGTGGAAGGGGAGTTGCCTTCTTTGGACTCTGAGGTGGGCTCAAGTATCTCTCCACCTCAGAGCAGGACCCACCACCCTCTGCCTAGATCCTTCCTCTTTGGGTACCTTTGCGACCCCACAATGTGAGCTTTTATGGCAATGTGGCCAGGAGGTCACTGGTGTCCAGCCCCTGGCCCTTTTGGAACTCCTGGGGTTCCCCCCCAGCTTCTAGATCCTCCCCTCATCATTCCTACTCAGTGCCTTTGTCTGGATGGGATGAATCCTTGCACCATGCCACCCTGACTCCAGTGGCCAGTACCTGACCCAGTGCTGAACCTCAGGAAGAGGCTCTTGAGGAGCCAGCAGAGCATCCTGAGGAAGAGGGGAACCACATCCAGTCATCTTCATCCTCGTCCTCACTGGACGAGGCAGTTTCCTCGGACACAACATCATCCCCTCCCGATGATTACAAGATATACCAGGAATTGTTAAAGAGGGTGGCTTTGGACTTGGACATTCGGATCAAAGAGGTCAGAGAGTCTTCTCATCACCTGATTGATGTATTATCTACAGCAGGTCCATTTAGAGTGGCACTGCCAATCAATGAAGCGATATTGGGGCCTGTAAAGACACTATGACATACCCCATCTTCCTTGCCTTCCACCTCAAAGCAGGCAGAGTGCAAGTATTATGTACCTTCCCAAGGGTTTGACATCCTATACTCCCACCCTCCTCCGGAGTCGCTAATGGTTGCAGCAGCTAATGAAAGGGAACCCCAGGGGCATCAAGCTGCCACCCCCAAATCAAGAGGCAAACAAAAAAGATTTATTTGGTAGGAAAGTTTATTTAACTGGGGGGTTGCTGCTTAGAATTGCCAACCAACAGGCTCGGCTGGGAAATTTTGATTTGAAATTGTGGGGCTCTTTGGAGAAATTCAAACATCTGCTGCCTGAGGATGCTAGGCAGGAGTTCTCTTTGCTGGTGAATGAGGGCAGATGAGTGGTGCGGACCTCTCTGCAGGCTGGGCTGGATGCTGCAGGCTTGACTGCTAGGACCATGGCTTCTGCGGTCTCCGTGCAGAGCTCCTCATGGCTGCAGTCTTCCAGCCTACCCTGTGAAGTCCAGCATACTATTCAGGACTTATCTTTTGAAAGTCCTTCCCTGCTGTCAGAGCAGACAGACAGCAAACTCCATGGCCTTAAGGGTGACAGAAGTCCTTGGATTTGTACTCACCTGCCCAGTCAGAAAGCCAGTCTCCATGTTTCCAGACCCTATGTCCCCCATATTTGTAAACCATCTTTTCCACTTCCTCAGTCCTTGGTCCCAAATTACTTCAGACCAATGGGTTTTGAGTACTGCAGTTATACCCTCCAATTAGTTTCTATCCCTCATTCCCACACGCCCTCCCTGTCCTTCAGGGACCATTCTCACAAGGAGCTCCTCTTCCAGAAGGTACTATCTCTCTTTCAGGTGGGTACAATAGAGGAGGTTCCACAGTGTCACAGAGGGACAAGGTTTTATTCTTGCTATTTCCTAATCCTGAAAGTGAAGGGGGCTCTCAGACCAATTTTAGATCTGGGTCAACTAAACAAATTCTTAAAAAACATAATGCTTTGCATGGTCACCCTAGCTTCTGTTGTTCCCTCCCTGAGCCCTGGAAACTGGTATGTCATCCTTGACCTAAAAGACGCCTACTTCCATATGGCAATCAATCAAGCTCACAGGAAATAACTCAGATTTCTGGTAAATCAAAATTGTTACCAGTTTACTGTACTACCATTTGGCATGGCTGCAGCATCCAAGTTTTTTTTATGAAAGTTGTGGAGCTTATCCCTACCTGGATGACTGGCTTGTGAGGGGCCAATCCAGGGAGCAGGTGCTGTTCAGTGTGTCTCTGATCCAGTCAACTTTCAATGCTCTATCCTCTGGATCTTTCCTTTCCCAGGTCCAGAGGATAGAGCTGATGAGTCCAGTACTGCCCCTAACTCAAGTCAGAGCTTTCTTCCAGGCTCGAGATTTCAGAAAATTTGATTGACTGTTGTTATAGATCTCAAAGTTCACCTGGTCACAACAGCGCAAAACTGTTTGAGGTTCCTGGGGCATATGGCCTCGTGCACATATGTGGTCCAATATGCCAGACTGTGCCTCAAAATTCTACAGGGTTGGCTAGCTTCAGTTTACTCACCAAGCCATCACCCTCTAGATGTGATGGTGAGGGTACCCTCACCTCCCTAGATTGGTGGACAAGTCTGACTAATATATGTCTGGGCATTCCCTTTGCCAGCCTGCAACCGATGCTCACGTTAGTGATGGACGCTTCTGCCTTTGGCTGAGGGGGTCCCTATCTGGCTTCTCTATAAACTCAGGGATTGTGGTCTACAGAGGACTTAGCTTTACACATCAACATCAGTGAGCTGAAAGCAATCAGATTGGCATGCCAGGTTTTTCTGCCACAGAAGGGGGAAAAGAGGAAAGCCTGTTAATCTTCACAGACAGCACAATGGCAATGCTATATCTCAGCAGGCAGGGAGGAACTCGCTCTTCTCAGCTCTGGCAAGAGACAACTCTTTGGGAGTTTTGCATTGCCAACTCAATAGAGCTAGAAGCTTCTTGCCTACCGGGTGTCCAAAGTGACCTTGCCGACATCCTGAGCAAACTGTTTATGAGTCACCTCGACTGGTCTCTTTCCCAGGATGTGGCCAGAATTAATTTCCAATGGTGGAGGGTCTCCCTAAGTAGACCTATTTGCAAAAAGATCCACAGAACGTGTCAGCAGTTCTTTTACCTTTGAGGTCGCAGCCTGGGTTCCCTTACAGACATGTTCTTACTACCATAGGCCTAGTCAAAGTGTATCCTCAGGTGCACAATCCTGTTTCCCCATGGGACCTAAACTTAGTGTTGTCAAGGCAAATGGATCTCCCATTTGAACTTTAGGCTACTTACTACTCTCTGCTACATCTATCAATGGAGGTGGCATTTGGTTGCCATCACCTCTGCTAGAAGGGTAGGAGAGCTGCTTGTGTTGATGACTGGGCCTCCCTATACTATCTTCAAGGACAAGGTTTACCTGTGCCCTCATCTGAGGTTTGGGCAGTGGTGTCCTCATTCCATGTCAACCAGCCAGTTTACTTTATGGCATTCTTCATGAAACCATACTTGAGTAGGGAAGGAAAATATTTGCACACTCTGGATGTCAGAAGAGCTCTGGTGTTCTACCTGGACAGAACCAAGCAGTTCCATAAGTCCTCTCAACTGTTCATCGCAGACAGAATAAAAGGGCAATCTCCTCTGAGAATTTCTTCTTGGATAGCCTCATGTATATGCATATGCTATGACCTGTCTAACATCACCCCGTCGAGCAGAGTCACAGCTCATTTCATGAGATCACATTTGGCCTCTGCAGCTTTTCTGGCACGTGTTCTAATTCTGGACATTTATAGAGAGGCAACTTAGTCCTCAGTTCACACATTTGCTTCTCACTATGCCTTCACTCAGGACTCGAGAGATGATGCTACAGTTGGAGTTTTCCTCCTGTCTTCATTCAGATAGATTCCAATTCCGCCTCCTGTTTCATGGCTTGTGAGTCACCAAGAGAGGAATGCACGTGTGCAAACACTAGAAGAAGAAAAAACTGTTACTAATCTGTTCCGTAACTGTTGTTCTTTGACATGTGTTGTACATATCCATTCCACGACCTGCCTTCCCACCCCTCTGCATTGAAGTTCTTGCAAGAAGGAACTGAGGGGACCAGGGAGTGGCTCTGCCCTGGATACCTGTATGCAGTGGCACATAGCAGGAGAGGGCACTTGAGCAGCCCAATAGGTACTGTTGAGGGGAAAAAAGTTTCCAACTGCTGTGTGCTTGGTGCATAGACACGAAGAGTTGAATGGCCATGTGCAACACATCTTGAAGAACAACAGTAACAGAACAGGTTAGTAATGATTTTTTCTAAATTAGGTGTTAGTGCTCAAGACTCATCATGGATAGTTCTCTGAAAACTTCAGCTCAGTGCATAGCAGCGGTCCAAAAGGCTAACAGAATTTGAGGAACTGTTAGGAAAGGGATTGAAAATAAGACAGAAAATATTATTATGCCACTATATAAATCCATAGTGTGCCCCACACCTTGAATGCTGTGTCCAGTTTTGGTCGCCGCATCTCAAAAAAGTTATAGTGGAACTGGAAAAGGTTCAGAGAAGGGCAACCAGATGATCAAGGGCATGGAACAGCTTCCATGTGAGGAGAGACTAAAATGACTAGGACTGTTCATCTTAGAAAAGAGATGATAGCGGGCTACTATAGAGGTCTATAAAAGCATGAATGGGGTGGCAAAAGTGAATAAAGAAATGTTATTTACCCTTTCCAACAATACCAAAACCAGGGGTCACCTGATGAAATTAATAGGCAACAGGTTTGATACCAAAAAAAAAGGACTGTTTCACACAATGCAAAATTAACTTATGAACCCATTGCCATGGGATGTTGTGATGGCCAAAAGTATAACTGGGTTCAAAAAAGAACTAGATAAGTTCATGGAGAATAGGTCTGTGACGTTGCACCCCATAATGCTTTATAGAAATATGCTTATGAGCAGGGGCGGCTCTAGCTTTTTTGCCGTCCCAAACACGGCAGGCAGGCTGCCTTCGGTGGCATGCCTGCGGGAGGTCCACCGGTCCCGCAGCTTCGGTGTACCCGCCGCCAAATTGCCACCGAAGCCGCGGGACCGGCAGACCTCCCACAGGCATGCCGCCGAAGGCAGCCTGCCTGCCGCCCTCACAGGGACCGGCAGGGCACCCCCACAGCTTGCTGCCCCAGGCACGCGCTTTCGAGCGCTGGTGCCTGGAGCCGCCCTGCTTATGAGTGTAAATATGACATAACTGGAATATGTTTTATGCTAGTTATGCCATGTAACATATCTTTGCAAAGTTTATGATCTACTGAATATATTCATCCTATTTGTATGCATGGATGATTTTCATATCTCAAGTTATGAGCATTGGCTCTATGCTTGTATTTAAAGTGTTTGCTGTAGGAAGCACATAAGACAGATTTGGTAAACATAGTGTGAAGCGGTTATTCAAGTAATTGGGAGAACTTAAATAACAATGGACTTTGGGAGACGCCAATCCACATCTGAGCTTTCCTGGGAATGTTCAAACTAACATGTAAACAATGGCGTCGGCCTGCAAAAAGCTGAATCATTCATAGACATGTGACTTGCCCAGGTGGCTAGAGACCCCATCTTGTGGCTGTGATGTTGCACAAGAGAGAGGATATAAAAGGCCCTTGAAGCCCCTCCATTTTGTCTTCAGCTGGCTCAAAAAATAGCTTCTCCACCCCAAAGAGATGCCTGAAAGAAACTGGAACAAAGGACAATAACTACAGGGGTGTGAGTGATTGCTTGATCCAGTCTAGTCTGTCAAAGAAGCTTATTGGAACATCTCTGAGGGTGAGATTTACCTGCATTTAGTTTCCTATTATATTAGGCTTAGACTTGCATGGTTTTGTTTTATTTTGTTTGGTAATTTACTTTGTTCTGTCTGTTATTACTTGTAACCACTTAAATCCTACTTTTTATATTTAATAAAATCACTTTTTGCTTATTAGTTAACCCAGAGCAAGTGTTAATACCTGGGGGAGCAAACAGCTGTGCATATCTCTCTTTCAGTGTTATAGAGGGCGAACAATTTATGAGTTTACCCTGTATAAGCTTTATACAGAGTAAAACAGATTTATTTGGGGTTGGACCACATTAGGAACTGGGTATCTGGGTGTTGGAGACAGGAGCACTTCTTAAGCTGTTTTCAGTTAAGCCTGCAGCTTTTGGGGGACGTGGTTTAGACTTGGGTCTGTGTTTGTAGCAGGCTAGTGTGTCTGGCACAGCCAGGCAGGGTACTGAAGTCCCAAGCTGCCAGGGAAAAGGGGCTCAGAGGTAGTCCGAGCAGATCAGGTGGCAGTCCCAAGGGGGGGTTTCTGTGACCCAACCCATCACAAGGTCTACCAATGGCTATTAGCCAAGATGGTCAGTTATGCAACCCCATGCTCAGGGCGACTCTATATCTCTGACTACTTGGTGGAATGAGGATAATCAATGGGACACAGTAATACCGGGGTACAAAATATATCGGAAGGACAGAACAGGTCATGCTGGTGGGGGAGTGGTACTATATTTGAAAGAAAGCGTAGAATCAAATGAAGTAAAAATCTTAAATGAACCAAACTTGTCCCACAGAATCTCTATGGATAGTAATTCCATGTTTGAATAATAAGAATATAGCAGTAGGGATATACTACTGATCATCTTACCAGAATGGTGATAGTGACTGCAAAATGCTCAGGGAGATTAGAGAGTTTATAAAAATAAAAAACTCAATAATAATGGGGGATTTCAACTATCCCCATATTGACTGGGTACATGTCACCTCAGGACGAAATGCAGACATAAAGTTTCTTGACACCTTAAATGACTGCTTCTTGGAGCAGTCCTGGAACCCACAAGAGGAGAGACAATTCTTGATTTAGTCCTAAGTGGAGCACAGGATTGGTCCAAGAGGTGAATATAGAGAGACCATTTGGTAATAGTGACCATAATATAATTAAATTTAACATCCATGTGGCGGGGAAAACACCAGAGTAGCTCAACACAGTAGCATTTAATTTATGGAGATATCCTATTTCCTAGAACTGGAAGGGATCTTGAAAGGTCATCAAGTCCAGCCCCCTTCAGTAGCAGGACAAGTACTGATTTTGCCCCAGATCCCTAAATGGGCCCTCAAGGATTGAACTCACAACCCTAGGTTTAGCAAGCCAATGCTCAAACCACTGAGCTATTCCTCCCCCTAGCTGGAATACACAAAAATGAGGAGGTTAGTTAAACAGAAATTAAAACGGACAGTGCCAAAAGTGAAATCCCTGCAAGCTGCATGGAAACTTTTTAAAGACACCATAGTAGAGATTCAACTTAAATGTATACCCCACATTTAAAAACATAGTAAGAGAACCAGAAAAGTGCCACTGTGGCTAAACAACAAAGTAAAAGAAGCAGTGAGAGGCAAAAAAGGCATCCTTTAAAAAGTGGAAGTTAAATCCTAGTGAGGAAATAGAAAGGAGCATAAACTCTGGCAAGTGAAGTGTAAAACCAGCTCCAGGATCAGGAGCAGAGCAGGGAGGCAAAGACTAAACCAGAGCAGGGAGGAGGCAGGCTAGAGCTGGAACAAGGACTGGAACCAAGAGTAAGGCAAGGGCAGCTCGGGACATGGCACATGTTGAGCAGCTGCTGTGGTGCTGCCGCAGCATGGCTCAAGTAGCAGGTGATAGGGTCTCCTGCCCAGTGAGGAAGCCTGACCATTTGGAGAAGTCTCATGGGGCCCAGCTGAGTTTGCCTAGTGACCTGGCTGGGAGCCAGCTGTGCTCCTGACAATCACTGCCTTACCTCACAGGGATGTTGTGAAGATGGAAGCAGTAAGGATTGTGAGGTGCTCAGACACTGTGATGATGAAGACTGTATGAGCACCTAAGACAGATAGATAGGAGTAATATTGGGTCCTAAAGGCTCATGCCGTATAGCGTTAAATAGTCTGACCCTTATCCAGCATAGCATTTATGCACAGGCTTACCTTAAAGCATGTCTCTAGTCCCGCTGGCTTCAGTGACGGTAAGCACGTGTTTAAGTACTTTGCTGGATGGGGGCCAGAGTGCTCAGTACATTACCGGACTAAGCCCTAAATAAACAAGTTAGCACCAGAGGATAATACATTTGAACATGTGGATCTGATTTGTGCCATTTTTTTTGGCACTGGCCCATTGTTTTCTAAATGGTGCTGGCAGTAGTTGGCCTATTTAAAATGCTGACAATTGCTTGCCTGTTGTGTTAAAATTGACTGCTCCCAGTGAATGGTCTAATCAGGATGGCTTTACATCACTCGTGATTTCTATGGCACTTAACACCACGTGGGACACTGTTGGATTCCACCCCACTTTCCTGTTCATGTTCTTGAAAAGCTATTAATATTTATCTCATAAATGAAAAATCTACAGTAATGTGCTGCATGTTTAGTAGGAAAACCACAAGCACTAAACACGTTGCCTATAATCTATAAATAAATCAATTCAAAGAAAATGGTTTACAGGAGAAGTCTGGTCATAAATTAGTGAGGAACGTGGAACCATTGGCCTTTTCCTATATCCTGGTATTGCAGATATTTTGAAAGAAGGCTTGTATTTAGTGATGGCTTTTTGCAAACATTGTAAAACTGAATGCTATGTAAACAAAACAACTCCCCCACCCCATTATATTTAATTAAAAATATTTGCAGACATGACCTTTCACAAATGTTGAGCACTTTCAAAAATATGTAACTTAGAGAATTTTGTGCAGTAATTAAGAACTGAGACAATTATGGATAGTGTATACGAGTGGTTCGCAATCAGGGGTCTTGGGACCCCTGGCGGGCCGTGAGCGGGTTTCAGGGGGTCTGCCAAGCAGGGCCAGTATTAGACTTGCTGGACCCCAGGGTAGAAAGCCTAAGCCCCACCACATGGGGCTGAAGCCTGGGGCCCCGAGCCCGGCCACCCAGGGCTGAAGCTGAAGCCTGAACAGCTTAGCTTTGCGGTGTCTCCTGTGGTGTGGTACCCTGGGCAATTGCAATGCTTGCTACCTCATAACGGTGACCTTGACTTTTATATGCAGAAAAACAGCTGTTATGGCACAAGTGGGCCGTGGAGTTTTTATAGCATGTTGGGGGGGCTTCAGAAAGAGAAAGGTTCAGAACCCCTGGTTTACACCATACAGTTAGTGGGCCCATTTCTGCGGCTGCTCTGAGTGAAATCTAGACCGCATGTAAAGTCAGTGGGAGTTTTGGTATTCATCCAGGATTTAGGGTTGCCAGGCATCCAATTTTCTACAGGAACACCCGGTTGAAAAGGGACCCTCGCAGCTCCGGTCAGCACAGCCGACCGGGCCGTTAAAAGTCTGGTTGGTGCAGGGCTGGCAGGCTCTCTACCTGGCTCCACGTGGTTCCCCAGAAGCAGAGACATGTCGCTCGGCTTCTAGGCAGAGGATGGCCGGGGGGGCTCTGCGCATTGCCCCACCCTGAGTGCTGTCTCTGCAGCTCCCATTGGCCAGGAACCGCTGTGGGCAGAAGCAGCGTGCAGAGCCACCTGGCCGCCCCTGTGCCTAGGAGCCAAGGGACATGTCGCCGCTTCTGGGGAGCCGCCCGAAGTAAGCGCCACTCTGAGCCCGCACCCCCTCCTGCGCCCCGACCCCCTGCCTCTCCCGCACCCAAACTCCCTCCCACACCCCCGACCTCCTGCCCCAGCCCTGAGCCCCCCTCTTGCAGCCAAACTCCCTCCTGGCGCCCGCGCCATGCACCCCCTCTCATCCCAACCCGCTACCCCAGCCCTGAGTCCCCTCCTGAACCCAAACTCTCTCCTGGAGCCCACATCCTGAACCCCCTCCCACACCTCAACCCCCGCCCCAGCTCGGAGCTCCCTCCCGCATTCCAAACCCTTGGCCCAGAGCCCCCTTCTGCACCCCAAACACCTTATCCCCAGCCCCACCGCAGAGCCCGCATCCCCAGCCAGGGCCCTCATCCCCTCCCGCACCCCAACCTTCTGCCCCAGCCTGGTGAAAATGAGCAAGTGAGGGAGCGAGCGACAGAGGGGCGTGCGTGGAATGAGCGGAGGGCAGGGCCTTGGGGAAGGGGTCGGGCCAAGGTGTTTGGTTTTGTTCGATTAGGAAGTTGGCAGCCCTACCAAGATTTCACCCTCCATGTTTATGGCCTGATCTTGTGAGATGTGAGCACCCTCAACTCCCTTTGAAGTCAGTGAGAGTTGAGGTCACTCAGCCCTTTTCAGGATTAGGCCATAGGCTTCAGTGGGGGAGGCTGCAGAATCAACCGCAGAAAATGACAAATGGCAAGAAATTGAGGGCCAAATCTGGTTCATGAGCCCCAAGTGTGGATTAGAGGCACGATTGCACTCCTGTGTGTCTGGACTCATGCTTCCAATTAAAAGTAGTAGTATTCTGTGAATATCATTTGCTTTATTTGAATTTTTTTTCTATAGTCTGCGGTTTCCGATGGGTCAGATGGATCCGTATTATGTGATGAACACAGTAAGGAGAATCAGTCTTTTGAAAATCATTCTGTAGACACGACGACAAAGGTAAGAGCTGTGGTTATTTTTATTGCGTGATGAAATATATTGGTGACCTTTGTATACCGTTTCTTTGGAGATGAAATGTATAGAGATGAATTGTATAAAGTATAAATTTATAGAGATGAAATGTATAGAGTAGATTGAGTTTTCAGTTCCTGTAATAATCTCTTGCTTTTTAATGAATTTAGATTGTTGGGAAGGTTCAGATCAGGTTTATAACAGCAATTTATTGATATGTTGCTAGTTCTATGGATTTAATACCATTCCATACAGAATTTTAGGTCTGTATCATGGGCATAAATGCCACTGATGTTAGGGAGCAGTTGAAGCCTCAGAGCTTTTGTGTTGATCTTGCGATACTTTTATTTTTAAAGTTTAAGCAATGTTCATTGTGCAGGGTATTCCTTTTTCCTTCGATTTATTTAAGGCTTCTCAGTGTAAACTGTAACCTAGTTTCTTGGTAGCTAAATAAAAAGTTGGTAAGGCAGAATGTGAATATGTCAGCAGATGAGATGATTTTTGTATTGACAAACTAATGATAGTTCTAGTAGTAGAAGTGTACACTGAGTGGTAAATGAAGCAGCATGACTACAAAGTTACAGTAGGGATTTTTGTTACAGTACTACTTACAATAGTCACACCATTTGCAATGTTGGAGTTAAGGGTGATTGCGTGTTTCTGTTATAACATCTATGGCATTTTCATATGCTCACAACTTGGCTGTAATAGTTCTCTCTTGGCTCAATATTACCATAGAAGGTTTCAGCCCTGAAGTAATTTTTTTTTCCCAAGTTAAATAAAAATATTTGGACTTTTAATAGCAGTAAGTTGAAAATAAGAGGAAAAGAAAATAGAAGTTAACTGGGTTGGGATAATTAGTTGACCTCTAAAGCGCTTTGTTTCTTTAACACTGAAGACTTGCGGGTTATTTATTACCTCTTGTCTAAGACCTTCTCACTGGCTATGTGTAAACTTCTAGATTGGCTTTGTCATTCGTTAACTCCTTAAAATCCATAACTGTAATGATCCAGCATATCTTTCTGATTTTCTCTTGCCACTGTGTTTCCACTCGATCTGCAGTCCTTACACATGCCGAGTGATACGTAAGTTCTACTCAGTTGGGTTAAGATTTGCAGAATTGTGTCCTGAGATCTGCAGATTATTAGCCTGGTTCTGGGAGGTTGCTGAACGCCCTTAATTCTCATTGTAGTCAATGGGAAATGAGGGCATTCAGCAACTTGCAGGATCGGGACCTGTATATAGTATACCTGTATACTGTGTCTCCAGTATCAAGCTGAAATAATCAAATAGCCCATTGATCTCAGTGGGCATTAAACGTGCTCAGTCCCTCATAGAATTTGATCCATGATGTTTATGGCTGAAGTTCCAGGACTGGAAATTACCAATTACCAATTAAGCAGCAGGCATGGCCCAAATAGTTTTCTTGATGTCATAGGGCAGGGCATAAGAGTGACGGTCCACATTTACTAATTGGGGAACGCAGCATCAATTGTGCTAACTCTGTGTCCATGGGCAGAAATTGTCATTCCCAGTATCAACATCCAACGGAAGAGCGTTACATCACACACCTCTTCACTTAAAGTCCCTGGTATCATGACCTTCTTGACCCCAGCAAGAGGCTGTCTGCCCTAGTCACAAATAAAAACCTGCGTAGAAATAATGATTACATTGACCTTGTCTTCACTGCTGAAAAAAGTGTATAACTAACACGCATGAGCTATTACTGAGGTACAGTGAAGATCAGACACTTTAGTTTCACCGTGAGGTAAAAAGCCCTATACCACTATCAAGCGTTGACCTTGGAGAGTTTACCTTGTAAAACTAAAGTACCTGGTTTCCACTGTTTTTATCTGGTGATAACTCATGCATGTTAGTTACCCTGAGATGAAGATCCCAAGTACGCTGAACACACTAGGTTAGAATTCCATCGTCCTGGCCAGCATTCCCAAACAATGAAGTTCCTGAAACTGGGATTTTTCCACCATGGCAGAAGGTTTATTTTAATTTCTGACATTTGCTAGTTGTGTCACTTTATGTGAAAGAGGCATTTTGTCTAATCCCTTTTTTAAGTGACTGTGCTTTAATGTCAATAGTGCGCTGCTATGATAGTGACATGCAGCTATATAGGGCCGGCTATGTATTTAAACATACGTATAGCGCTTTTCAGATGCTGATGATTGATTGGATGTTAATTTTACTAGTCAGAGTGGCTGGGAATTAAAAAGAAATCTTGATAGCATCGTGTAACTTGAAAGCTGAGAGCCACTTTAGGAAGCATTACTCTTGTGCTTTTACTGCGGGGCGTGCCACCCACGTAACCGAGTGTTGCATATTTAACTGAAGCACTTCTGTTTCATTCTGAATAAGAGATTTGTGGGTGTTGAGATAAAACAGTTATGTGATTGTATGAAAAATAATAGTTAAGTAAAACATTAAACAGGAGTTGTGAATTATAAAGGCATGGTGCTTTCTAAAGGCTTGATTATCTATGATCCTGGCAGGGCTATGGGGATAGCACAAAGAGCCTTCCTCACCCTGTGCTCCACACCAAAGGCTAGGGGTGTACCTCACTCTCTCCATATAGGCCTGCAAAACTGGCTGGGTACGCACGGAGAAGCAACCAAATGCCACAATTGGGCCCTAAATTTATAGTCCTCAAAAGTGTACGTTGTCCATTAGAAAATGGATATTTAACTTGCTTCATGTGTAGGTGCTTGGGCTGTGAAGTACTTGGATAGACTAGTGCAAAATGGAAGCCCCAGTGGGCATTCTGAGTAACTGACTGTATGTGGGGATCTTCAGAGGGTCTGGAAGGGAAGGAGTCCCCCCCAATAGGTCGTGGAGCGGAAGAGGAGCCACGCTGCAGCTCCAGAGCTACAGGAAACCTTGCAGATCCCGCCCCTCCATGCTGAGGTGCACAGTTCTGTACAATTGTGCTTACCTGTGAGCTGTGGTGCAATGAGACCACCAGTCCCTGACGGGGTTAATGTGGACCTTAGAAGTCAATTATGTCACCTGGATAGAGAGAGAGGCTTAACTGAACATGAAGCCCAGTTGGGCAGGAGCACGCTGGTTATTCTGAAGAGAGGAAGTTTGTAGCAGAAAGGGGCTGCAGGGAGAGAATCTACAGTCACTTTTTGGGGGTTTAGAAGAGGTAACAAGGAGTCTGAGGGAGCAGACTTGGGCCAGGTACAGGGTCCTTGGCCTGGAAACCTGAGGTTAGGGTAGGTCTGGATTCTCCTACTGGCCACTGGGGAAGGTGGGGTGAAACTCCCTGAGGTAAGGGATGAAAGGACCACAGAGCCCAGAGACAGAAGAAGACCTGCTATAAAGTCATTGGACTATAGTTTGGTTGGATTATCTGTTACCTCAGAAGAGGTGGACTAAAGCCTGATCTGGCTGAAGGGCCAAGTTGCAGGAAGAGAGACCGCTGCAGCAATGGGGTGACCGTTGTCAGGGGTCACCATATGGGGAGACAGCTGCTACGTGATACCTGGCCACAAGGAGGTGCTCTTGTGGTGAGTGGTCCCCTTTACAGGTGCAAAGTGGAAAATAATACCCTTGCAGTAAAACCACAGGAGACCTACTACTGTCGGGAGCTGCTGCGGCCATAAGGAGCAGAATTGCATTTGCATTGACCTTCATTTTTACTTTTTGACCCAAAGTCTCATGAGCTATTGATTTAATTTTCCCCTCTTTTACATTTTGTTCTGGGTTTAGCCTTTAATTATAGAAACCATCAGGAGGGATACCTGTAGGGGAGCTACTAATTTAGGAGTTACCAAACTTTTCCGTAGCATGGACCACATCTTAACTGAGAGATTGTTTCAGAGCCATTTCTCCTCCCATACATGATTGCTCAGACCCCTTCCTCCCAGTGGTGATCCAATAACAAACCAATCATAACCCACATTAGCCTAGTGCTAATTGGGTGCCCAGATGAACCCTGACTAGAAGGGCTGTCCCATTATGGCAAGTACATCAATTGCTTTTGTTAAAAAGAAACATTGGGAAAGAAATTAAGCTATTTTTAGCTACTTTGAATGCAGTTTAGCAACAGGAGACAAGGGGAAGGATCTAGCACTATGCGACCAGCCAGCAATTTGCATGTCACTAGCAGGTGCTCCCTGGTCCACAATTTGAGATCCACCAAATTAAATAAATCCCTGTCCATATTTGTAAAAGTGATGTATTTACCAATGTATTCTATATATATGGTGCTTAGAGTGCTGGACAAGCACTTGGCAATTTGACAAATAAAATGTCAACACTATTATGGTACAGACTGACAGATGTCATGAAATACAAAAGACTTAAGACCAAGATTTTCAAAAATGGGTGCCTGATGTTAGGTTTCTGAATAAGTGGTCTGATTTTCAAAATTGCTGAACTTCCAGTGCCTTTTGTTTACTTCTTGTTTTTCACTCAGATTTAACAATAATGCCTGTTTCAGTTTTGTTTGTAGTCAATTTAGCTTTGAAATTCTTAGCGCTGTCAGATTTGGGTTTCAAAAATTCCAGAAAATTCTTTAAAAACACTGTTTTAATAGAATATTAATAAAAAATCATGTAAACCTTTCTCTTGGTTTTATGTTGTATTATATCTTGGTTTTTTTTACAAGCTATTAGGGCTGTCAAGCGATTAAAAAAATTAATCGCGATTAATCGCGCTGTTAAACAATAATAGAATACCATTTATTTAAATGTTTTTGGATGTTTTCTACATTTTCAAATATATTAATTTCAATTACAACACAGAATACAAAGTGTACAGTGCTCACTTTATATTTAATTTTTATTACAAATATTTGCACTGTAAAATACAAAAGAAATGATATTTTTCAATTCACCTAATACAAGTACTGTAGTGCAATCTCTTTATCATGAAAGTTGAACTTACAAATGTAGAATTATGTACAAAAAAACCTTCATTCAAAAATAAAACAATGTAAAACTTCAGAGCCTACAAGTCCAATCAGTCCTACTTCTTGTTCAGCCAATCACTCAGACAAACAAGTTTGTTTACATTTGCAGAAGATAATGCTGCTTGCTGCTTTTTTACAATGTCAGCTGAAAGTGAGAACAGGTGTTTGCATGGCACTGTTGTAGCTGGCGTCACAAGATATTTACTTGCCAGATGTGCTAAAGATTCATGTGTCCCTTCATGCTTCAACCACCATTCCAGAGGACATGTGTCCATGCTTATGACGGGTTCTGCTCGATAACGATCCAAAGCAGTGCAGACCGACGCATGTTCATTTTCATCATCTGAGTCAGAAGCCACCGGCAGAAGGTTGATTTTCTTTTTTGGTAGTTTGGGTTCTGTAGTTTCCGCATCAGAGTGTTGCTCTTTTAAGACTTCTGAAAGCATGCTCCACACCTCATCCCTCTCAGATTTTGGAAGGCATTTCAGATTCTTAAATCTTGGGTCGAGTGCTGTAGCTATCTTTAGAAATTTCACATTGGTATCTTCTTTGCATTTTGTCAAATTTGCAGTGAAAGTGTTCTTAGAATGAACATATGCTGGGTCATCATCTGAGACTGCTATATGAAATATATTGCAGAATGCGGGTAAAACAGAGGAGGAGACATACAATTATCCCCCAAGGAGTTCAGTCACAAATTTAATTAACGCATTATTTTCTGGAACGATGGCTGAAGCATGAAGAGGCACATGAATCTTTAGTGCATTTGGCATATAAATATCTTGCGATGCCAGCTACAACAGTGTCATGCGAACGCCTGTTCTTACTTTCAGGTGACATTATAATTAAGTGGGCAGCATTATCTCCTGTAAATGTAAACAAACTTGTTTCTCTTAGTGATTGGCTGAACAAGAAGTAGGACTGAATGGACTTGTAGGCGCTAAAGTTTTACATTGTTTTGTTTTTGAGTGCAGTTATGTAACAAAAAAACCCTACATTTGCAAGTTGCATTTTCATGATGAAGAAATTGCACTACAGTACTTGTAGGAGGTGAATTGAAAAATACCATTTCTTTTGTTTATCATTTTTACAGTGCAAATATTTGTAATAAAAAATAATATAAAGTGAACACTGTACACTTTGTATTCTTGTGTTGTAATTGAAATCGATATATTTGAAAATGTAGAAAAACATCCAAAAATATTTAATACATTTCATTTGGTATTCTATTGTTTAACAGTGTGATTAATCGCGATTAATTTTTTTGAATTAATCGCGTGAGTTAACTGCGTTTAATTGACAGCCCTACCACAGGAACAACTAAAATAGTCTCTTTTCTCCCTAGGTGGCTGCTTCATAGCTAAATTTTGTCAGGTGTTTCTATAGTGTAATTCAGTCATGATCATATTTATAGTTAACATGAAAATTGAAGAGGTGGAGAACATACAGGAGGATAGAACCACATTGCAAAATGACCTACAGAAAATGGAGTAGTGGGGGGTGCTGGCAATGTAGGGAGAATTGGTGCTAATAAATGTAAAATCAAACATTCAAAGAGAAGAAATAAACAGCAAAGGATTACCTTTGGAAGGACATAATGAAGTAGCTGAATCCACCATGTTAAAGTAAGTGTGCTTTCATCATGTCTCTTAAATATTGTTCCCCAATATTGCTTGTATGCTTAATGCATCTGAACAGGATAGTTGCTGGAGGGCACTTTTGGAATAGGGATTGAGAGGTTGCATGGAGAGGTGGTTTGTGATTTACAGCTTGAAAAAAAAAATTTGAACCACTGAATCAGTCAGCTTCCCTGCCAATGCAGCACTGGCTTTATCTTGCTTACTGTTCATTTATGTGGAACAAATGGTGACCTCATACATACAGACACAATGGTCATCTGGGAGGATCAAACGGGGACCTTCAGCCCCAGAAGCACAAGTCTATTCTACTGTAAGCTAAAGGAGGATGAAGGAGACATGAGCACACACTAAACTTGTGTATTGTACAAGCAAACCCCACACTTTTGCATGCACACAGTGGTAGATTTTACACATGGAGACTATGGTTTGTATGCAGGATTTGCACAAATTGGAGTGTAGATGAAATCTGTGGATCACTTTACTCATGTAAGTAGCCTCACTGAGTTCCATTGCTCCAATTTTCATGTAATAATCTGTAAATAGGATCATGAGTCCAATGGGACTACTTACAGGAATAGAGTTAGAGATATGTTTGGAAATGTATCCTGGTAACCAGTTTTTGAGTATGGAGTGAATTTTTACAGCCAAGTCATTAAGTAATTTTTTAAAATGGAAGCAATCCACACAACCTTCCTGTAACAGATTGAATGCAACAGATAGAGGAGCACAAAGGAAATCAAATGAAGGTGTTGTTTATTATTTATTTATTTATTTTATTATTTATAATTTGTTGTAAATGTGGGTGTCAAATCCCTCCCTGTTTTAGAGTTGTTTGGATTCCCATTTACCCTGCCCTGCCCAGATTACAAACAGGGCTTTGGTGAGACCATATAATGAGTTAATTGGCCCTTCAGTGGTACGTAGGCCAAGTGATGCAAGAAATGTTCAGTGATTCTTTTAGCCAGTTTTTTAATAAAATTGTTGACTAATGGAATAAACCACAGCATGGACTAAACATATAGGCTCCAATGTGTCACCTAAAAAAATCCAGTTTTCTGCACAAACAGTGAAGTTGTTCAGAAGACATTAAAGTGTCTTAAAAGTCCTAAAAGCTGTGGAGAGTCTCCTTTTAAGATTTTATATCCTGTAAAAGTTTAATAGTTTGTGTGTGTGTGTGTGTGGGGGGGGTTCTTTTGGTTGCTGTCTGATTCTGACCACATGTCTGATTCGCTATGGATTTTTTAAAAACTTTGGTAGCAGTGACCTCATGTTGGCAAAATAATTGTGTGTCATTTCCTGAACTTCTTGCTTCTTTAGCAATCTTGAGTATATTATGGTTATAACCTTGATAATTTGTGGAAGGGAGATGACTCTTATATGTTCCTTATTTTTCTTGAAAAAGTTTTTTTTTAAATTGAAAACATACTTTAGCTGAGTGAGAACGAGAGATTCTCAGCATAGCACCCATGGGGAAAGTGTGCTGTCCGATAGATTGAAAAGGTGAATTGTAATGTATGGGTGTCTAGACGTTTCCTCTTGTTGCTGTCAACGGTCCAGTTGGCTGTATTTTTTTTCCCAGTGAATAGGAGGCATTGATTTTTCCTCTCTCTTCAGCCAGAGCTTTCATTTTACATATTTTACCCCTTCTCTCTCTCTGTCTCTCTCTATAAGAGAGGGAAGACTTTAAGAGCTGACAGAGAGCTTTCTTACTCAGCATGATTCATGTCAGACACCTCAAAGGCAAGCTCTACACCAGCATCGCTGCAAGAAAGGTAGGGGCTTTGTGGCTACCCCGTTTTCTATGGGAGACTGCAGGACTGTTAGCAACTCAGAGAGGACATGAAATGAGCAGATTAAGCCTCTGATGCTGACAAGGATCCACAGAAAGTTTGGGAAAGAATTTGAGGAGTTTTAAAACTGTCCTTTGGGGGTGTTCTTTTAATTAAAAACTTTGAAGTTTTCTTCATAACTTAAAAAAAAGTCCCTCTAGTTTTATGTAATGTATAAAGAGGTTTTTTTTTCTGTGTGCAGTGAACTACAGTTATACCAACATTGCACCCCAGGGCGTTGCATGCCTGTGTAAATAGGCAGTTAACTTTTTTTACTAACGTGACCATTTTTTTTGTTATATGTTCTGAAAGTTCTTATCATCCAGCTGTTATATTCACTTCCTGATTCAGAATTCGCCCTAGTAACTCTGAGTGATTGTAGATGTGACGCATGAACCGGCATGTACACCTTAGTGTTTCAATCATGCACTTCAAGTGTTCATAGGAATCAGGCTCCTAATAAAAACCTTTACAACCAAAAGCAGTTGTTTTGGCAGAGAAGTGACAGCACTTTGATAGATGGGCCCAGTAGTTGTGTATGTTGTGCTTATTCAGAATTAGCAGGAAAGAAGAGGAGAGAGAGACTTGGAAAAGGAAATCTTATGGGTATACTGGAACAGCAGATCAGAACTGTGTAATCAGAGCCAGAGCTGAAATGTGATGCTTTTGCTCTTTTGTGCTTGTTGTGGTTCTCATATTCCCAGTTAGAATCCTGCATACTATTTAACAGAATATTTTGATCACAGATTGAACAATGCAGCAATCAAGCTTAACAAATGTGAAATCAAGCTTAACAAGCCACCTGGAAGTTTTGCTTGAGATGATTTCTAGTGGATTTTCAGATCCCCCTGAATCTTGACTGCCTTTAGCATTGTGGAGGAGGACTCGAGTTTCTTATGAGGGCCCCTATTGGAAAAGCAGGCTGTGCAGATTCAAGTCTCTGGTTCTGTTCATGCTGTTTCAAAAGCCTTTCCTCAACCTTGCTGATTTATGATTTACATACACTCCTGTGGAGATTTGCAGAATGGATTGTCTGTGCATTGTCACAACCAAGGTAGGACTGAAACATTACTGTTTTGAGTGCATATCTTTCTTCTATTATTCTGTTCCTGTAATTAAACAGAGTGGGTATGTAGTGTCTCAGGTTGCAAGATAAAATAACTAAGCCTTGCTTCAATGGGCATTTTATTCTCTTTATCTGAGGGTTACACTGTTTGTTTCTATACCTAAATGATGTGGTGGTGTTTTTTATCTATAAAAGGAAAATGATTTGATATTTTACCTTAGACTTTGCTTGTGTCTATTAATATCTGTAGTACTGGAGCAGTTTCAAAATAGATGTTAAAATGCACATATAGTCTCAACATATCATGCCAGCTTATTCTTTAAATGTGGGAACAAGCAATCCTGTTATTTTTTTAAAATCTCAGCATTGTATTATATGTCCTAGCATTTTAGAGAAGCCAATCAGATGTAGTTTAGATAGCAACAACATTTCTGATTGGAGAGTAGCAAGTTTCTGTAGCTTATGTGGCTTTCTTGGGCAAAACATAGCTTTGATTTGTATCTCTAGACCTTAAAAATCAAAATACATTGGTCTGAATTCTGCTGTATTACACCAGTGTCAGAGCCAACCTTAGCATTTTTGAATTGGCCTTCTAAACAATCCCATCCACCCCCCAAATACGTATTTAAGTGACTCCTCGCATCATCGCGCCTCTATGTGTGTCACTGATTTGAGGGGAGGGCTAAGTAAAAGGATTTTTGTGGGACCTCCCCAAACTTAGTGAACTAATTTAATATAAAATGATGGGAGGCATTTTTAGGTCACTGCTGGCGTTTTGTGGCAGAAGAGGCGGAACTGAAATACTTGTATTGGGGTTCACGCTTGGTGCCAACATTTGTAAAGGAGAGTTGTCTGAATAAGCTGGGGTTCTGGGAATCCCCTATCTGACAGAGGGCTTGAGGTGAATTCTGGTGAATTTCAGTGTTTGCGTAGTATTTTACAGAGTGTTTTTGCTGTGTATGGTGACAAGAACATTTTGAGTATTGTGTAAATAATAATACTTGTTTGTGTCACGGTAACACCTAAAAGTCCCAGTTCCAAAGAGATGGTCCTTGATCTGAAGAGCATGTAGTCTAAGTATAAGAGAGACAGCAGGTGGATGCAGCCAAGAGATGTGGAAGCACAAGGTAACAATGACACAATACTGGCCAGCATGATGAGCAATGGTCTCAATACACCAGCAGTCTAGCAATAACAATATGTCTAAGAACAGCAGTTCACTAATGACTATCACCGTCACCCTTGTGCGGTAGGTAAGTGTTGTTCTCCGTCTCTTGCAGGTGGGGAAACTAAGACAGAAAGATAAAGTGACTTTGAGATAGGCCACAGAGGTAATTGAACTCAGTGCTGGGATTAGGGTGACCAGACAGCAAATGTGAAAAATTGGGACAGGGGGTGGGGGGTAATAGGGGTAATAGGAGCCTATATAAGAAAAAGACCCAAAAAATCGGGACTGTCCCTATAAAATCAGGACATCTGGTCACCCTAGCTGGGATTAGAAAACAGGAGTCTTTTGCCTTCAGACCATGCCTGGACTCATGCTATCTGCTGCTCCTTGTGGCCAGAGGTCACACATTCAGTTCAGCTAATGAGACAGTTTAGCTGCATTTAGCAGATGAGATGGTGCCGGTGCCAACTCTCGTGTCATTGGCAGGAGTCTGGGTAGGGCTGTCCTACAGTCACATAATTGAGGGACCTGTAGCTATTGATTTCATGAAACTCAAAGACCAGCACTGGGGAACTGTGTCAGGGGTCTCAGAATAACTCCAGGTCTTTATAAAATATTCAGTGCACACTTTCAGCCCTAATGTTCAGTTTACATTTTTGAGGCTGCCTTTGCAAGGAAAATGGTTAGCTACTTCTTTAAGAGCTTGGATTAGCTCTGACATTTCTAGGTCTCCAGGTGGGGACTTGCAGCTGTAGGCTTTGACAGCCCCTAAGGTTGGTGCTGACACATGTAATAAATAACTTTGCTGACTGCAGTAGAACTAGTCTGCATTTGGTGTAATTGAGAGCGGATTCTGGTCTTCTTTTTATTAACAACAACAACAAGCTGCCTCTGACCTAATTGCTCTATGAACTGATGATGAACGTGTGAACTGAGTCAACCCTGCATTCCATGGGGCCCTGTGGAGAGTAACATACGTGGGGTCACAACCATTTCACTCCCTCAGTTATAAGCAGGTCCTCCACTTCCACATATCCATGATACCGTTCCTCCCATCAGATCTGCCTCCTGTACCTCTTACCTCACTGACTATACTGGTAGATACATGAACCAGCAAGTCAAGCGCTCAAGGTGAAGTGAGCAGGGGAAGGCAGATAGGATATTCAATCTCTGCAGCAAGTCACTGGTGGTAGAATTGGATGGAACCATGGAGAACAACTGGGCGTCAGTCCAAAGTGCGTGTCTGCACCCTTTGGAACTCTGCATTACCCTATAAAAGTGGGCAGTGAGTGACTCCTGCAGCAATTAAAAGCTTCAAAGTATTAAAAAAGTTGCAATAACTTGGAATACATATTTTATAGATATTTCCCCTGTGTTTTTTCTGCACAGTATTAAAATAGCTATGTCGATGGTTTTATGCTATACTGGCCCAAATTCTGGTAATGTTTACATCAGTGTATATCTGGAATAACTCCATTGAAGTCAATAACTCCAGGATTCATGAGAGCAGAATTTGGCTCAGTGCATTTGATATTTGATAAAATTGTTGCACAAACATTATAGCCACAAATCTTGCATTTATGTCTCAAAATGGTCATTTTTAGCCTAAAATCAGGTAATTGCACATATTTAGGCATCCATTAACCTGATTTGTGCATGTAACTGTCACGGCCACCTTCGGAGACGTGGCCGTGACAGTTACATATGAAGAGATAGTAAATATTCAGTTTTTTCCTCAGGTTTTGAAAATAATACAAAGGGAACATAAATTTACTTAAGGTGCAGACAGTCAGTGCTATTAAAAAGTCAACACATGGTAGTTAAATTTACTGTGGTATTTGCAGCATTTCCAGTTTATAGAAAATAATGTACAGAGTGGTCAAGTCAATAGTGATGCAATAAATATGCTTTTTAAACTGGTGTTTAATATACCTGAAGATATTATTTAGACCCCTATAAATGCAACAACCCAATGGATCGGACTTGTTAAAGACTTGCCCCAAATCTTGATTTCTATTTAAACAGGTTTTTTTCCAGCAAAAATTTAACTCCCCCCAAACAATAAGTTGAATGTTCTCAATACTACAAAATGTTACTGCTTGATTTTATTTTGTTGCTGTCCCCATGTACTTACTGAACACGAGCCAGTCAAATGCTGAATCAGGGCTTTTTTATGGGCTTCTTGTTTATTTGAATTGATCATGTCTTTAGTTTAGCTTCTTTTTTGCTGATGCGTAAGCCACATGGATTTGTGGTATTATTCTGTCAATAGAATTCAGTAAAAATAACAGGAGTTCGGGTTCTCAAGCCCATCTAGCCCTCTAGGCTTGAGAGCCCAAGCCCTATCCCAAGCCGCAGTGTCCAGATTCTTTACCTGCTGTCAGTTTGCTGGGGATTTCCCTGGTGCAGGGGAGGTGTTCTGGGAGCATGAGAGGGAACACAATAGGGGCATGGTTGGTGTGCATCATGCTCTGACAATCCTCTGACATCAGAGTGGCCACAGGGGACCATTTCAGCTGGCGTAACATACAGCAACCTCGTAGGCTGCTCTAAATTATAACAGGGGCTGGATGGGCTCCTGACTTCCATCAGGAGAGAAGAGAGGTGAGCTAGAGACATCTATCACCCCCTCTTTGAGTCATCTGTCAGAGCTGAATATCTGGCCCATAAAATACAGGCCAGATTCTGATCATACATCAGTGAATGATTAGTGAAAAGAGCCAGCCCTACAGTTATTAACATGGTATAGTTACTCCATTCAAGAGAATGGGTCTGATTTTTCTCTTCCTTACACTGGTGTAAATCTGGAGTAACTCCATACAGAGGTGTAAAGCTGGTGTAAGTCCAAGAGAGTTTAACCCATTCTCTTAGATGAGACTTTCTGAAATGCCATCTACATGCCTGTGAGCATTGTTGTCTTAATTTTGCATTTGATCCTGCAATGACAAGAGCAGGTAAAATCAAATAGAATAATTAATATATACATGTGAGTAATCCCACTGGGTCTCATAAAAATAAAGTTGATGTAAATAGGCGTAACCTTTCAGAACTCAATCTAGCTATGATCGCTTAGGTGAGCTGAGGATCTGGCTCGTTATTATTAATAAATTATAAATAGCCCTAAATTTATCTGGGTATCACACAAATAATAACCATAGTTCTACTTACTCATGGGGAGACTTCATAACAGTGGTAACTTCCTCAGTCCAATGTTTATTGGTTTCTCTTTGCAGGAGTTCAGGTGAATATTCTGTTGGATTGCACATGAATGTGCATCCTCTACTTTCACAACTGAGTTTCTGGGATAAATAAATGTACATTCTCAGTTATAAACCAGAACGTGGTCTGCTGAAGATTTTTGTGCCAAACTTCAAGTCTGTGAAAAAACCTCAAACAAAGCAAATTTCATGTTTTTGTTCAGTTTCTCAAATATTCAAATTTAGATAAAATTGAACTATTTTTCTAAAGCCATTATTAGGTCCTGAGAGCATTTCAAACTGGGGTGTTTTCCTGCCAGATCTTAAAAATTTAATAGTGCTGATTCCATGCAATTTACATGTAATTTACTAAATTCTACACTGAAGTGGTATTTGAGGGCAGCTTTAACTACTATTGGGTGACTGTTGGCTACTCTATGCAATCTTAGAAAAGGAGGAAAACCCTTCTCATTGATTACCATTTATCTTAGCTAGAGAATATATTCATAGATGTGAGACAGATGGGGTGTATAATTGAGTATTTATTTCAAATCTTTATTACCAGTGTTAAGTTTTGGTAGAATTATACCAGTTGTTGTTAGTCGTTAGCGCTTGAATTCTGAACATTACAAATGTAAACTAATGAAGTACATATTGTGTTTTCTAGAAAAAAATAATCTTTCTTTTGGGAACTTCAAGAAAATTACACAGAGCAAACCAATGTGCATTGTATATGTCTTGTAATTATATCTTGTCAAAAGCTCAACTTTTTATCTTTTATTCTTTAGAAATATGGTAATTGTCCCTTTTCCCTTGTAGTTAATTATAAATTTCAGGAAGAATTAAGTCTGTTAAATCTATTCATTTTTTTCTTGGTCTCTATGGTAGCAGCAAGAATAGAAGTGAGTTACTTTGATCTCCATTTCTGAGTGGCATTTTGTTTCTTCCAAGCATTGACCTTGTTTTAGTGTAACTGAAATTTTGACTAGATATCATTAGCTTATAATTTGCTGATCTCAGGGAGATATCTTTACCAGACCAATTTTAACTATGGAAGAGAAAGGTGATTTGTTTTATAAATCTATCAACGGCTCCTTGAACCAAGGAAGAAAATGTTCAATTAACTGCTCAGGTGGTTGCCGTTAGGGTTTAATACTACCTAACATTGGAAAGCTGCATGTATAAATGCAAGGTAAAAAGTGATGAGCAGAACAGGGAATGCAGGGGAACCTGCTCCTGCATTAATGAGTGCTGCTATGTGATTGCCAAGTTATCCATGCCTAGTAGGTGTCCAGTTGCACATAATTCGAGGTGCATTACTGGATGCAGTTGATAGGATGATAGTTCCTTGCAGCAAGTGAGGCTGTGTTCTGCTGTGGATTTCAAGCAGCCAGCGTTGGTTAAGTTGTTCACCATCCTGTAAAGCCGTTTTGGGTGGTCAGTACAGAAATGGAGGAGAAGGGTGTCTTGGCTGCCAACACAGCCTCAGCATAGGCTTGAAGAAATTCTTTGTATTTTAATTTGTTTGCCTCTGGCATGCAAGTTTCCTCCCATCTCTCTCCATCTGGCACAAAGCTTCTGAGAACCATGGTCAAGGAGAAGGAATTGGGTATTTATGGGTGAATCATTATGTCAATAGTTCTGGCAAGTGTGTGGTCATAACTTGCCAGGTCTGAGACTCTTCATTTTGTCAGTAGGCTATTTTGGAACTATCCTCTTTCTTCACCAAGAAGATCAGTATCTAGGAAGACTTCTTGTCACAGTGTGTGAAATTGGAAACCACGCACTAGCCTAAAACCATACCATTATACCTGAATTCAATCTTTCCATGTTTCAGGAAGCCTTGGCCCTCCTGATAGAAACATGACCCACCACTTGCAAAGAATAGTCTTGTCCTTTGATGAGCAACTGTGGCCCCTGCTGATTGAGATTTCCTTTTCCAAATCAGACGTTGGGATTCTACCTCCCACCTTAACACATGCTACAATCCAGCCAGCCCTGAATAAACCTTCTGTAGATACAACAGACCTGTGCAACTACTGTCTGGTGTCAAACCTTCTCTTTGTTTCTTAGTTACTTTGCTTAGAATCAGAAACCTGTCTCAAAACACATCTGTCCACAGTCACTATTCTAGGGCCTTCCCAATTGCCTTTCAGGACAGGATTTGGTACTGGGCATGGGGCAGATGGATAATCTCTTGCTGTCCTGGCATAATGGGCAGAAATCCATACTCCCACTCTTTGACCCTTCCACGGTATTAGATATGGCTGATCACAGCATCCTGGTATCATGCCTGTGGAAGGTGAAAAGGGAAACCCACTAAAATGGTGTCAATCCTTCCACACAGTGTGTATTAGTATGCAAATGCATCTCTGCCACCAGAATACTCAGCTGTGGAATTCCACAGGTTCTAATAACTCCATTGTCCCACTAGGAGAATTAGTGAAACTTCATGGGCTCAGGTGCCATTTGTATGCCAACGCTATATAACTTTATCTGTCATTCACCACCGGTGCTAACACCACTAAAACCTAGGTACACCAGCATCTGACCGAGACCAGTGTATGGATGAGAAGTTTGTTAAAGCTAAATACGATCAACATGGAATTAATGCATGATGTTGCCGAAGAGCTCACTACCATGATGCAGTCTCCTCTAATTGATGATCTCTGCCCATGAATTGTCAAGGCAGTCTACAGTTCAGGGCTCTTAATAGACTCCTCATTGATTTGGGACTTGTATGTACCTTCGGAAAGGCATTCTACTGCCTCCGACTGGCTAGGAATTTAGTGTTCCATTCTTGTTGATCACAGCCTGGCCTTGATCATGCATGGTGTTCATTGCTTTCTAACTAGATTATTCCAAAGCAGTTTGCCTGAGCTTGAAAGTATCAGACCTAAAAAAACTGCAACTGGTGCAAAATGCAGCAATGAGAGCAGATAACTCCTTATATGCTCCACTGGATCCTTGTACAACATTAAGACAAGCTTAAGATGCCGTTCCATATTTGTAAGGCTCTAAATAGATGGGGACCTGGTCACCTAAAGGACTCTTCCTCTTCTGGGACCACAACCACCCTTAAAAACTGTCTATCTCAAGGATGAAGCTCCTGTGTGCAGGAGACAGGACTTCCTTCCTTGAGGGCCGGCCAAAAATTATGAACTTCACTCCTGCAAAAACTAAGGAGAAACACAAACCTTGCCACTTTCCAGTCCAAATAGAAAGATCACTTATTTGAAATTGATTTCCCACATAGCAACATACAGCATATGCGTTTAATCTATATTAAAATTAACAATAAATATAGAAACTAAACCACACACAACTTTGCTCCCTCGGGCTAGATGGAATAGAGAGAATTTAACATGGTGGGTTTTCATCACCTTGTTTATGTTTACCTTTGGAAAGTGGTCGGAGTTCACCTGGTCCTGAAGTCCCTATGTTAGCAAAACTCCCACTGGCTTCTGTGGAAGTGCAAGTAATATCTGCTGTGGTTAAGACTGCAGAAAAATTTCCATTATTTGCCTGTGCTTGCTGATGCAAACCACTTTCTGAAACATTTGCCTTTGGGGCTGAAATTTTTCTTAGTAGGACTCTGCCCAACAGGTATTTTTAAGTCTTGAACTTCTAAAACCAAGGTTTTATAATAGAAGCTGTTTTGCAACTTAACACCATGCAGCTGTTTTAGTTAAGAGTGTATAAAATAAAATACACTATTGTAAAGCATTCTGGTGATTTTTTTTCTTTTTTTAATGAAGGTACAAAAATAGCAGAAGTTTGAAAATTACATTTGGCATGGACATAGTTCTCACTGGAGAGAAACTTATGGTCTTGAGCCCTGATCCTACAAAGGGATCTGCCTCTGCAGTCCCATGGCAAAGAGTTGCTGTATGGATGTCTCCCTTTGCAGCATTAAAAACTTCAACTGGAAAAAATGGGTTTGATTTTTTCAAAGATATGAGTATCTGAAAGTTGTGTGCTGAGCAAGTTGTCATCATTGTTCCTGCATTTGCCTCTGTAGGGACCAAAGAATCACGACCTACAACTTTTAAAAAGAAAAAAAACCCAGAAAGCTTAACAATGTCTCTAATCAATCAGATATAGAAAAGTCTATTTGTGGTTTTATTATTTTGATTAGGTTACATAATGTGCTACCACATTCACACCTCTACTTTTAGGATATAAAAACACGTCCATAATATATTACTGCTATAATACTGGTGACTTTTCAGCTTCTACTAAAGAACATTTTTCAGAAATTTTGTTTAATGGTAAATAGTCTCTTGCTGGCAATTTGTCCCTCTTTTATTTATATATATATATATATATATACCGGTAATCACCAGGTTTGAGATTTGGGGAATACATATCTGAAACTGAGACTTGTACTTCTTTGCTTGAAAAGTATTTATCACTGTACCACTTTTATTATTTGTGGGTAAAGAACACAGTACAGTTCCTCATATAGCACAATTAGTTAATGTGTTTACATCAGGCTCAAAGCTGAAAACCCTGTGAAGTCTAAATCACTTACTGCCCACAGAGATTGTGTTCTGTGTTCTCAGTGTGAAAAAAATTATGTTTAGTTGCTTGCAGTATACCTGTGTTAAGTTGTAAATGAAAGGAAATTTCATCTTGCATTGTATCTGCACCACTGTGCTTCTGGAACACACATAATTACATGAGTCCTCCAATTGAAACAAATAAATAATGGTTTGATTCCTATATGAAAGCAAAGAATAGAGGTGGGAGATCCCAAAATTATTCTGAAGGTTTCTGCAGGGACTCTGACCCAAGCTACTGTGTGATTAGTTTTAATTGGCTTGCCAGGGCATGGAACTTTAGGTAAAATGTAACTGGATCCCAACAAATGCAAGAGAAATTACAGGGAGAGCTGTCCAGTGTCCTAGTGGTAGTGGATTGGACTGCCATGTGGGAAAACAAAGTTTAAAGTAACTCCTTGTTCTTTTGTTCCAGCAGTCAGGTTTTAGGGAATTGTGGGAGTGACATATCATATCAACTCTGAGAGGGTTGCCCCCCAGCCAGTTTGGATAGGAAGCCATGCTTTCTGCTGAGCCGCAAAACAAGCCTTTAGAGAAACTGGTATAGAGACACTTCTGCTGGAAAATAAGGTTGTTGATGGTGGCTCAGGCTGGAGTTATCATTGGTAGAAAGAATATGGACTTACATGGGGAGACATACAGCCTGTCGTGAAGATGAGAGTTAAAAGCCAAACCCTAACTACTGCCTAAGCCCTGTGTCCTTGTTCTTTGAAGGTTTCAGAGCTAAGGGATGCCAAATGGCAGTTGTTTGAGGTTCAGAGTGGATGCAGCTTGTGTCCCCTTCAAAACTGTGAAATACACAGCAAAACTAATGGGTAAAATTTCAGTGCCCTTTTAATAATGGGACCTACATGCCTAATTTCTTACACATGGCCCTGGCAAATCACTCTGAAAGGTCTCATGTGTACTAGCAAATGCTAGGAAATGCAAATATGAGATTGATGCTCCATTTTTAATGGAGCTCCTTGTGCGTAGGATTGAAGCACATACTGTATTGTGTATAATGCCGTTTTCACTTATTTGCAGCAGAGTCATGGCAGATGCCCTTCCCACAAATGCTCAGTTGAAGCACCTGCCTGGATACCCATTCAACATTCTACCGTAAGTTTGAGACTTTTGATACAAAGATTTGAGAGACTGAAGGGTAAGTCTCTGTGCTTGGAGCAGCGTCAATGGTGTAAAACTCAGTGTTCAGTGAACTGCAGAAATAAATACATTTGTAAGGCCAGAATGAACTGTTTTTGAAGTTAGATTGCTGAACCATTGTTTTGATAGGGATTACTTATAATTCTTTTGATGTGTAGCACCATTAGGACTTTAATTTACTGCATGGGCAGGATGGAAGCAAAAACCTCTTACAGATGTTCTATGGGTGATATTCAGGCTCTGAGGCAGGAAGGGTTATTCATTAGGTTGCCACTGCTGTTCTCTCTGCGTGGTCATAGTTGGTGTGCTGACAGGCATTGCATTAGCTCCACCTGGTCTAGAGGCGTAGCTAATGGAGAATTAATTAGTATGCTCCACTCATGGTCTGCCAGAAACTGATACATTAGCCTGCAGGCTTACCCCAGACTTCAGCTTATGCTGGGCATGGCAGAAGGACCTCTTCCTTTCCTCAGCCCTGGAGAAGAGAGAGACTGAAGTGATTATTGCACTCCAGCCCCTCTGTGGAGGAAAGGATTCTCCCAGAGCTTATATGGCCCCCATCACCATAATATCTGTGCGCCTCACAATCTTTAATGTATTTATCTTCTCAATGCCCCTGTGAGGTAGGGAAGTGGTATATCTTCATTTTACAGATGGAAAACTGAAGCATGGAGAAGCTAAGTGACTTGTGTCAGGTCACACAGGAATTCTGTGGCAGAGCAGGGACTGGAATGCAAATCTCCCGCTTCTAGCTTAGTTCCGTGACCACCTGACCATCTTGTCTCTTTTCCAGGAAGAGCCTTCTTTGTCCTCTGTAGAACTTGGTGGTGGCAAAGCATGAGGGTTTTCCCCTATTTCTCCTCCAGATAGCCTTCCCCCCCCCTTTTCTGTGTAGTGAATGAAAAGTGAGGTTGGCCTGGGTAAGAGAGAGTGAAACCAACCCAACACCTCACAGCTACTATGCCAATTTACACCAACTAAGGATATGGCCCACTGTCTCATTAATACTACTCTAAGTACTGGGGGGAGGGATAGCTCAGTGGTTTGAGCATTGGTCTGCTAAACCCAGGATTGTGAGCCCAATCCTTGAAGGGGCCACTTAGGGATCTGGGGCAAAATCAGTACTTGGTCCTGCTAGTGAAGGCAGGGGGCTGGACCCAATGACCTTTCAAGGTCTATTCTAGGAGATAGGATATCTCCATTAATTTAAGATATCTACATGAGATTCCCATCCAGCTCATTCTCTAAAGCTTTGGAAAACAAATTGGCTTTGCAGTGGGCCTGGAAGGTTAACAGATCTGAGCTCTGGCAGACCAATGGAGTGAAGCAAATTTTAGAGTTGAGGAGCCTTCATGGAGAAGCTCTGCTGATTGCTCTTCTCTTTTATATAGAGGAAGCACCAGCTTGAGCGCCACAAGTGTGGCAGTGTGACCAAGGGAGAGAGATGATTAGTGTATTAGGCATTTGATATCAAAACTTGATGACTTGAGAACCAGTTGGACTTGTTTTCCACTGGTGACAGTGACTGGCTCTTTGGCTGTTGGTTTGCTGTTTCCTTAAATGCAGTATTTGTATGACCATCCAGGTATTTGTTTAGTTATTTGCCTTTTGATCCATCATAATATAAAGTTTACTTTTATTTTATTGAATTTTGTCTGTTAATCCCCTTCTTGCCTTTATTAAGCCAGGGGTATGTGTGAATAGCTACTATAGACCTACGATCTTGCAAAGATCTCATGTCTGCCTATTGTCAGGAAAAGTTAAACTGAGGGCCTGAATTCATTGCCTTTGTTTTAAATGTCTGCAGGTTAAGGTCTCTATGGCTACAAGATATAGTATTTTTAGACCATTTTGGGATAAAACTACCATTATGATATAGTTTAACAATTCAGATTTTACCTGCGTAGTAGGTATCTATATTATTTTTGGATATATAGTCCAAAGCATAGTTAATAAAATTATGGTGACCTAGTTAGATGCTGCTTCAGATGTGCTTTAGGCTGGCTACAAAGGTTGTACTTGAGTGCAATGAAATTAGCTAAGTACTACCATACATATAACTGTGTATAGTAAACCACAAGAAGTTCTTTCTCTTGTGTAAGTATTTTGTCCCTTCATTCATCTATCTGGCCTGTCAGATCTGTATGTCTTATGAATGTCAGGCTCTCCTGTTGTTTAAGTTTCTGATCATTTTTTTGTATTAATTAAACTAAATTAAATTTTATTTTTATTGGGAATCAAATGTAAACAACATTTTAGAAAAACAAAAACAGGGAAAGCTTAACATGGTATTAATTGGCCAGAGTTTTCTGTCCACAGGTTTGAGAGGTGCCAGTCACCACATTGCCCGTAGTTGAGAATAGTGTTTTTGAAATGGCATCATTTAGAAAGAAGCCTGTTTAGAGAAAAGAATACAAAAGTGCAAGTCGTTCAACAAACTCTAACTACTGTGTAGACTTGGAAGGGACAGATCAGAAAAGGAGAATAAACATTAGAATTGTTGATTGTGACCTTATACAAGAGATTCTCCAAATAGATGCTGCTGTGTTGTTGGGTCTCAGCTGTGCATACCTTAGGGAAGAAGAAAAAATAAAGAAGGAATCGAGAAGTGGGGTTAGAGAGGATGCCTCTTTCTCAGTTTTGTTAGCCACATTAGTCACAATGGCATGTATTCTGTTTTGTGTTTGTTTTGTTTTTTTCAGCAGTTTTTATAAAAAAAACACGGAGTCGTCTTTTGGGAGCTGCTTCCCAATGTACTGTATCTTACAGTCAGTCTGGCAGCATTGCTGTTATGTAATAGCCTGCCTTCTTTGCAGCACACAATTTCACATCCTCTGAATTTGCTGATAATTCTTGCAGTTAAGACTTTGGATTCTGTTTGGCAACTCACCATCTGCATAGAAGGGGGCATAGCTGACCACTGGTTTTCTGTGACTTCACGATGTCCTTTATAGACTCATTTTAAAGCTGAGAATCTTAATCATGGGAATTACCTAAGAGTGGCTCTGGCCGCACTCTCATTTTGTCATTTCTTCCAAAGGATTTGCAGTGTTTGATTGTAAATACTTCAAAAGGAGCTCACTGTAGAAATGGAAAGTAAACCTTAGTTAGAAAATAAGCCCGTTGATGCTATGTTCAGATGCAAGAATACCAAAGAATCATACTGTTGGGCACCCTGTGTTACAAAATTATTTGGGGATATCTCTGCCTCTCTGCAATGTCAACAGCTCCTCTTGAATTCGCCTTTCCCCATCCTGAAGCTTTAGGAGAATCCCTTTGCTTTTTCCTGCCAGGGAGTCCACAGTGCTCCTTGGCCTTCTCCTCTCATAGCACAATTCCCTCTCTGTGGTCCCCTGCCATTAGGAAGTAGCAAGACAGAGGGGGAAGGGCATGTGGGCACAAAAGGCAGTGGGATGGGTGCATGCCCTTGCATTCTATGGGATCGCACTGTGGGATCTCAATCTCTGCTATGGCACTGGATGGGGAGGTGTATGGCTCATGATTCTGAGAGAAGGGGAATATAACTGATCAAAAGACTTTGCATAGGAGGAGTAGCAGCAGCCACAGGCACGACTATAGCCCATAGGCTGCAGTAGAGCTGCAAACCTGCAACAGAGGTGCTCTTCCCCTTTTGAATTCAATGGGAGCTGGGGATTTTCAGCATCTTTGAAAACCTGCCCTAAACCGCTCTGCCTCTCAGTTTCCCCATGTGTGTAACACAAGGATAATAATGCTCACTCACCTTCGTCAAGCATTCCGAGATCTCTGTAGGGGCTCTGAATATTATTATTGGGCTAGGTAAACCCTTTGGGGACACTGCGGCTTCAAATTTGTCTCTCTTCAGTTCATCTGTAGGAGCTATAATTTGTAATAGTGGCAAATCCAGAGGAACACCCATTTTCAGCCATATTAGCTTGCGTTGGATAAAGAGTCTACGTGTTGGTAAAGACAAACATTTCTGGCTGACAACTAATCCAGATGTTTGTGTTCAGCTTTATCTCATTGGCAACAGTTTTAAAGAAGTATATACTACTAGAGACCATGTCACACATGTTTCAAGTGCCTGTTTTCTGAGAAAAGTATTGTCCAAATAGCATGTTGTCTGGTGGAGCTGAATTGTACATATTCTGGTTTGTCTAAAGCTGTAAGTCTAGGGCAATCATTTCTGAAATTAATCTTTCTATTTAAACACAAATTAAATAAATGGCTCTGTTAAGAAGTACCCTCCCTCTCTTGGGGTTTCTTGCTTTGCTTAATAAGTATGTCCCTTTCTCTCTTATGCAGACACACACTATAAAATAAAATAAATATCTCTGCATACCATAAAGTGAGTTCTGCAGGGTCTCTCTCTTTCTTTCTCTCTCTCTGAGTTTACAGCCTTTTTCTATGAATAAAACCCTGTTGGCTAATAGATTCCATAGGCAATCCAGGTGGCAAGGAATGTTCCTTGTGGCTAATATGTGGTTCTGAAAACTAAGCCATTAAAATACCACCACCCCCGTATCTTTCTTCTCTAGGATATTATTAACGGTGATATTTTGAATACTCAACCTCAACTTTGTTATTAAAGGTTGTTTTAATTTATTGTCATTTATTTTTTGCTGGGTCACTGTATTCCTGCAGCTCTTCATCATCCAAAGCTTCCTTTCCCCTTGTTAAATTTATGACATGCATATTTCATTGCTCAGGAAGGAAAGACCATCATTCTAATGCAATCAGAGATTATTCTCTTCCTCCCTATCCTATGATGCCCCATGAAAAAAACATGGTCTGAGGAATGTTTCCCCCAATTTTCTAGAAAATGGCTTATTAATTATTTTAATTTATGACCAACATGTTTAAGACCCTGATCCTTCTCCAATTACAGCTGATATAACCAAATGGGAGCAAGGATAGGACCCTAAGATTACAAAGCAGTCTCAGAGACCTTTAAGCAAAGACAATAATTCAGGTGTTAGTTAGTAAGATATACGTTACATTATCCAAAAGCATTATCTACTGTTTGGTCTATATAGTTATTTCACATCATTATCTTTCCAGAAAGTATTTCACATGAGTTATTTAAACTGAAAAAGTTTATTAAGTACACATTAGAGAGAGAGAGAGAGAGAGAAAGAGAGAAAAATGGCTGTCTTTAGAGCTATGTTTACTTTATCAAAAGCATCACTGTTGCTACAGCAGTACCATCATTGCTGTAGTTAAGGTTGTTTTGGCACTTTCATTAAGAACAAGAATTCATAACTTGGCTGTAGAAATTTGCTCTAAGCTGAAACTTGACATTCAAGGTCTTTATCCAAGGGTAATTTTTTGAGGACAAGCTTTTAAGAATAAATATTGTTATGACTGCATAGGATTGTTATGACTATTTGAGATTTGTTGGACAGTAGAAATAAATTAAACAGAATTTAGTATTCTTCTGATCACTGTTTTTTTAATGTGTAACCATTTATTCTCCATCCACCGTTGTGTGATTCCTTTCAGTAGTAAAAAACTAACTATATCAAATAGTAATAATTCTTATTTATTATTTCTGGATAAAAACTTCGTTAAGCTGGAGTTAAGGTTGAGAACATGTCAGTAATTTAAGGGTTAAACATCACAGTGACGTTGAATTATTCCCCAAACAAGCATTACAAACTCAGGAAATTCCAAGTTAAGTTTAAACTTAGAGAGTCAAACATTTCCAACCTATGAAAATGTACAGTTAAGCCATCCAAACAAACTAACTCCTCTCTCTGTAGTGACACTATGCAATAACCATACAATTATGATTTGTGAATGTTAGTGTTTATAGTCCCAGACTAGATTAAACTGATTTTTAAAGAAGATTTTTTCCCCATTATTTTCTTCAGACCAATTACTTCAGCATAAGAGTCAGTAGAGTTAATGGTATAATTTGGGGGCAGGGATACCATGTGTTCTTCATATGTAACAAAGTGGTTGAATCCTAGCTCTAAAACGATTGCAAAAATTAATCATGGAACTGTGACTATACATAATGAATATTAAAGTAATACCTGGAGGCTGCAACTGAGACCAGGGATTCATTGTGCTAGGCCCTGTACAAACATACTTAAAAATTCTGTCCTTGTGTATTGCCGACAGACCCTGGTTGTTGGCGGGTGGGATCGAACCTGGGACCTCTGGAGCTTAGTGCATGAGCCTTTACCACATGAACTAAAAGCCAATTGACTGTTAGATAAGGTTATAGAGCAGACTCAATCTCTCTCTCTTGGTGCCACTAGAGGGGACAGAACACCACACCCAGGAGATGTGTGGGTTACACTTGCCTCTAACTAGACAAGACAGAAAGCAATATTATCTCCATTTCACAGATGGAGAACAGAGGCACAGAGACACTAAGTGACTTGCCCAAGGTCACAAAGGAAGCATGTGGACAATTTCTGAAGAGAACCTAGCTCACCTGAGTCCTACGCCATTGCCTTAGCCACGAGAATCCTTCCTCTCTATAACATTTATTATTATTATCTACTAATAATATAAAGAACCTCAGATAAACTGCTCTAATACAAGTGATTATCTGCCAATGATAAAATCACATGGCCAGATTCTACCCTGGGATAGGTATGTACAGCTGCCACTGATTTCCATAGGGCTTGCAGATACATACACTAGTACAGAGTTTGACCCACAGGTATTAAAATATGTTATATCCAACCACCCACCTTTTCCTAAATGCCTAGGAAGAACTTATTTGGACATAATACTCCATATTTTATATGGTGTTTTCATTCATACCTTTAAATTTCAAGCCCTGTTATTCATTCAGCACAGGCCATACAATACCCTTTACACTTACAGTGCCATAGAAATTATTAATAGCCTAAAGATCTCTATACATCACATAAATGCTGGTGCATAACCTATTTGGTAAACATTTGCAAGGTGCTGAGTGTCTCCCATGATATATTTGAGTACCCACCCTCACCTTGCAGGATGGGGTATGCTATGTGCATACATGTACAAGTGGGCGGTGAATGGAAATTTCTTAGTAAGTAAATATAAAAAAATGTTTTCAAAGGCTGACGTAAATTATTTTCCCCTGTAGAGTAGTTATATCTGTGTTGTTTGGTTTTGGGTAATTGAGAACAATGAAAGTGCAAATTAGGGCTTGTTTTGTTTTTTTCTTCCACTAGAGAGGCAAATGACTAGGCTTAATTTTAAAAGGAATTAGGTATTGTAACCTATGCTCAGTAAACGCAAGGAAGGGCGAAGGTCTAGACACCCAGAGCCAAATTCTGCGCTCTGTTACCAGGATATAAATCTGGATTTACACTGGCATAACAGGACAGAATCTGGCCCACCACTTCCACCCAAATAGTCATTTGCAGAGTTTTAACAAGAAGCAATTAACAAAATTGTTATAAAAAATCTCCCCAGTCTTTATATTCTCATTAGCAGCTCGTTGACTAAATTCTGCAAACTCTTGGGGTGAAATCCTAGCTCCATTAAAGTCAATGGAAATTTTGCTGTTAACTTCAATGACACCAGGATCTCACCCTTTTCCCTTCAGAGGCAATGATGGGGGAATTATACAGTAGATATTCCTTGTGCCTGGATAATACACATTTATAAGAATTGCTGATAAACACAGACTCAATCTGCCAGACCCCAGACTATTTTATATAGTTTTAATTAGAATTACAGCTTATAAAGTTGACTTTTTAATTGAAAAAAGCTAGAAAATTTAAAACCATTTTTAATTAATTTACTTGATCAGTTTTATTGTTTTGAATTTCTTCACAGACTTTCCTGCACATCAGATTCCCCATGCAGACAGGAATGTGGGACCTGCATAACAAGCACAAAATGATCACCACAGTTCTTAGGAGAAGGGTAGGGAATCATTGAGAGGGGTAGGGATGGCAGGAGGGGACAGAGAAGCAAGTACAGAAAACCCTCTGCTCATGGTCTTCAAGGAGTTTGGCTGACAAAGAACCACCCATGGTCTGCAGCCCTTTATGTGTTAGCAGAGCTCGCCTGAGCTGCAAAGTTTGAATGTGGTCCTAGATTTCAAACTTAATAGGGTTTTTTTTAAATAGTAGAAAAGTGATAAGAGAATAAAATACATAGAAAAATAAAATATCTTGGCACATACTTTCTTTTATCAGTTCTCCGTAGTAGAAATGTAAGCTTATACTTATCAGGTATACGCTTATCAGTTTTCCACTGTAGTGTATAAGCTTATATTTCCCAAGTATAAGCTGATCAGGTATAAATTCTTCTTCTTAAGATATGAACATGAATGATGCTGTTAGAGATTCCTGAAAATTTGTGATTTGAGCAGTTTTTAATCAGTGCACATAGATATATTTTTCTTGTATCTTTTTTGAAATTCAAATTGCAATTAACTTTCTAGAACACCATATCTATTAAAACTTCAGACCTGCTAAATTGAAAAATGTCTGAATAGATCATTCTCTTTTTTTATATAGTGGTTCTCCTTTGTTCTTACTGTGTTTTGTTAGTTCTGCATTTTACAAGCATAGAACCTGGTTCTGGGCTTAGGCCCAGATCTTCAAAGGTATTTAAGGCATCTAACTCTCATTGATTTCAGTGGGAGTTAGGTGCCTAAATGCCTTTGAGGATCTGGGTCTAAGTGCCTTCATCTTCCAGTGGAAAGTAGTAAAGTCTTACTATTTTAAAAGTCCTAATCCAGCTCCAGATGAAATGAATGACAAAACTCCCATTGCTGAGCACACACAAATATAAATAAAGTCACTGTATGTTCTCAGCACCTCAGAAAATCAGGTCCCACTTCAGAGACTTGAACAGGAATGGTGGAAGCTGAGCAGTTTACAGGAGTCATTTAGCACCTTGCATGATTGGGCCCTAGGATGTACTAGTTTTAAACTGCTGTTGTGATCAGAAAACTGGGTGTACAAAACTGGCCCCTTCTTTACTAACCCAAACAAACACCTGTGTGTATTCAGAGTCCTATCTGCTTATTTTACTGACTTGAAAAAGTTTTTAGTGTAGTTTTTTTGTTTGCTCTTGATACCTCTGTAGAACCAACTATGGGAGAGAGTGAGCTGGATTGAGTTCTGGTTCATGTATCATTGACAGAATCGTGAATTAATTTCTGAATCCAGAAACTTTTATAACTTTTATTACCGATCTAGTCACAGCCTTACAGAATCCAGCTTGATTTGAGGCTCTCAGGACGCAGGAGCTATTGGTTTTATTCCCAGCTCTCCCACTGATTTGCTGTGTGCCCTTGGGCAAGTCACCACACTTCTCTGTGCCTCAATTTCTTCCTCTGTAAACTGATAATAGGATAGAAACACATGCTACCTTTGTAAAGCACTTTGCAGTCTATTGATGAAAAGTGCCATATAATATCTAGATATTATTATTTCAGATTGCAGACTGAGTTTTCCAGGTCTAACAATTAGGAAAAAACATCTTTTAACTTGCAAGCTGAAGACTGAACAAGCAAGACTCATTGAAAGTGACATTAAAAGTATAATCAGATTTAAATCTGTATCATTTGGGTGGGGGGTTAGGGGAGAAGGCTCAGGAGTTCCTTGTTGTTTGTGGTGGGATGTGGTTTTGAGTCAATGTTTTGGCAAGCCAAGTGTATACATAATAAAATATTTTACATAGTTATATAAAAGGAATCTTTCCAGGAATAAATTTGTATCTGTTTTCATGATGTTTGAAACACCATTGTTTTAAAATAACATAGCTTTAAAGCCCAGTGAATGTAGTAGTTAATTTCCCTAATCAACAGCAACTCCTTCACTCAGTTATTTGCTACTTTCTTCTTTTGGTTCCTGTACTTTGTTTCATATCTTGTTATTTTCTGTTTGTTCTCTAACTGGTGGAGAAAATAGTTGCCCCTGTGGAAGGCTCAAACACATCCTCTTGCTTTCTGAACAGAAGCTAAAAGACCCCAGCTGTTCAAAAGGCCAGCTACTAACAAACACCTATAGGTTCTTTCAGCTGTTCTCCAAGTGGGCAGCGATACCATAAAACACTGTCTCTAGCGATCAGGCGGTAGCCATGTTAGTCTGTATCTACAAAAACAACAAGGAGTCTGGTGGCACCTTAAAGACTAACAGATGTATTTGGGCATTTGGGCATGCCCAAATACATCTGTTAGTCTTTAAGGTGCCACCAGACTCCTTGTTGTCTCTAGCGATCAGTCTGTTAGATGGGAATGTGGCTGAGGGTTCCAAAGTCCATTCTGCATTTGTGAAATGTGAAACAGCAGCGATATTGACGAGGACGTTCAATTTACCCTTATAAATAGGGGGACTGGGAAGTCACTAATGAGAGAGATTTATTTAAAATTGAGCCAAGGAAGATCCCCGTAGTTAGACCAGTGAGCCTCACCTTGAGTCCAGTGAAAATGATTCAGAATTTAATTAAGGCTAGAACAGCTTAATATTTTTACTAAGTATCCACCTGGCAGGGTCAAGCCAACACACCTTTAGTGAGGGAAAATTGTGTCTCTAAACTGGAAAAGTTTTCTTTGAATAATTTAATAAAATAGTAGATAAAGGTAATTCCCATGGACTTAACTGACTTGGATTTTTCTAAATTGGCTAGTTGCCTAAGTCCTTGCAGCACTTGCTTCTCAGAATAGAGAATAATTAAAAGTAGCTAGAAATGGAGGTAAGTCTGATGAGACCGTGGAAGTTTGGTTTTGATGTACTGGGGGGGAAGCAGAGTGTGTTTGTAATGTTGACTCTGGCCTGAGCAGTTAGCCAGTATTCAGGATCCTGCATGGTTATTCCTGTTAGGATAAGAAATTGGTGATAAGAGTCAGTATATTCTAGGTGTAATCTTATTGATTTAAAAAAATGTACACAAAGACCTGTTTCCCTGCACACAGTAAAATCAATCAATAGCAGACAGCTTTCTTGTTCAGAAATCCCCAACTGTGTCATTATAGTGAGTTCTGTGCCCAATAAGTCTGTGCTACGTTCCTCTGCTTCCTCTCAGGATCACGCTCACACTTCTTCTCCTGTCTCTGTGCCTCCAACATACACAGCCTGCAACTACATCCTATTCCCTGTGGTAGGATAACCAACTTTCTAATTGCTGACAACTGGACCCCTGTGCTCCACCTTGTCCCTTGAGGCTCCGCCTCCTGCTCCGCCTCTCCCCACAGGCCCTGCCCCCTGCTCCACCTCTTTCTCCAGGCCCCGCCCCCCCTCACTTCTCTCCTGCCTACCCTCATTGCTCGCTGCTCTCCCCTCTCCATCTTCCTAGTAGCTGGATCCTCTCCACCTCCCCCCCCCATGGCAGCTGAGCTCCCTCTGCTCTGGAGCTGCAGCCTGACGCAGAGCCTGCCTGCCCATGAGATGCAGGTAGGAGGGGGCCCCGGCTAAGCAGGGGCTGGTGTAGGTTGATGACCCGGTGCCTCTGCCACCAATGGTAACCAGACTTTTGGTGTCTGTACATTTCCTCTTTTTGACAAGACTTTCCGGTCGAAAACTGGGCACCTGGCAACCCTACCCTGCTGTTAACTCCTCAGTCCACATAGTTTAGCTTAGGCCTGCCATGTGGCTTAGTGCTTTGGGTGATAGCTCCATAGTCCCCAGCAGTTTTAACTATATAACTGGACTTGATTGCTCTTTCTGTTGATCCTGAAAGAGTGTGTGGCATGCCCATTGGCTTTAACGAGGTCTGTGATTGTCTTTAGATCCAAGACATCTCTGGTGGCAGCCATTAACACCTTTCAGCATAATGGGAGCTTGTTTAGGGTTGAGATGGTCAGTTCTTTTCAGGGGTTTTGGGCATCTCCTTGACTAATGTGTGTTTGCCTTTCGTACAGCACTTAGGGCCTGATCCTGCTACCTGCTGAGTGCCTCAGTTTCTGTTGACTTCATGACATAGTGCACCAGAATAGGTATAAATGGAAATAATAACAAGGAACCCAGTTTCATTATTGTAACTAGTCCTTTCATATATTAAGTCCTGGATGAAAAGAAAAAAAAGCTGGTGTAGTTTTCTGTTAACATTAGGTTGTTTTGCTTAGTAAAATCCATTAAAAATGGTGAGAAAATCTAGACGGATTTAAACATATTTGGGGTCTGAGCAGCACAACAGCAAATGGAATTTAACTGAGATAGACTTAAGGTCATGCACAATGGCAAAAATAGTGTAAACTTCTCATATGCACTGATCATCTCTCAACTTGACAGATCTGCCGAGGGAAAAGTTTTACGAGTGATCGTGAGTAACTCATTATAAGTTAGACTTCTATCCCTAGTAAAATAATTGAACAAATATTGGAGAAGAAATTACTAAAAATCCAGAGGGTAATATAACCATAAGCACAAACAGCATGTTTTTTATAAAGAACAAATCATGCAAGACAAACTTGATTGCTCTTCTTGATAAAATTACAGAATTACTGTCTGCATCTTACATTTTTAGGGGCAGACTTTCAAAGACACAAAGGGCAATTAGGCAACCAACTTCCACTGATTTTTAGTAAAGCATTTGCTAAGGTATCTCATGAAATTTTAATGACAAAATTAATTCAAATTGGCTTGGAGCTGAGCCCTGTTACATGGCTTTATAACTGGCTGAGTTACCATAACCAAAGATAATGATTAATGAGCATTGTAGCGGGGTGACGACTCAACGCTGCTGCGCCTCCTGTTGGTCATCTCAGGGAATTAGCTCTCCAGTCCTTGGAGCGCCCTCTGCAGGCCAGTGTCCCACTGCCTCTGGCCCCTGTGTCCCTCCCGGACCCGGTGGCCCTTTACTCGGGGGCTGCCCCCGGCAATGTCCCCGCCACTCTCTATGGGTCTCCCCACCCAGGGGAACCCCCAACCCTCTATCCCCACCTTGCCTCAGTCGTGGGCTACTGCCAGTCACCATCTAGCCCCTGCTCACTGGGGCAGACTGCAGTGTAAAAGCCACTCATCATAGGCAAGGAGGGTTTGGACCTGCTGCCTCTGCCTACCCATGCTGCCCCTTGCAACCGCAGTACCTAATTGGCCTTCCACTAGGCCACAGCCTGGGGGGTTTCCAGGCCAGAGCTCCCCAGCTCCCTTGGCCTTCCCCCAGCTGTGCTCCACTCCAGGTACATTCTCAGCTCCCTACAGCCAGGTCCCTCCCTCTCAAAGCTAGAGAGAGTGTCTGTGTGTGCTTCTGACCCACCACCCTCTTATAAGGGCCAGCTGGGCCCTGATTGCACTGTCTACAGCTGTGGTTGCTTTCCCCATCAGCCCAGCTTTTCTCTGCCACAGCCCTCTCCCAGGCTGCTTTAAGCCCTTCCAGGCAGGAGCCGAGTGACCACCCCGCTACAAGCATGCATCCAGTTGTAGGGAGATGTCTTGTGGTGTTTCCAGGGCCACCAGTTGTCCTGTCTTATTTGATATCTTTATTAATGACATAGAAGTTGGGGTCTAGAGTGCACTAGTGAAATGTGAAGATGAGGCCAAACAGTAGCAACTTAATCTGAATCCTTCCTACGTCATCAAATGACACATAGGGCATAAACAGGGCTCCACTATCCCTATCTATCCTGGACTGCATTTTACATGTCCTCTGTGTTGTTAAGTCCCATAAGTTTTTTCCTCTCTAAGTTCTGTTTGTTAGAGGGATTCTTTAAGTCGCCCATTTTTGCATGTTCTTTCATCTGCCTAATGGCAAACCTGCCATGGCAGATGTTCTGGCTTCATTCTTAACACATGTCCCAGATAGTTCCATCTTCTTTTCTGGATAACTGAGGAGGGGAGGGGTTGTCAAACTCTGAAAAATCTCAGCATTTGTTATAAATTCATTCCATAATACAAGTAATATATAAGATGCTTTTGAAGGCATTTAGATGTCTATCTGTACCTTGGTGGATTTCCAGCTTTCACATCCATGTGTTAAAATGGAAATAACTTTTGAGTTAGATCCATAGTTTGGTCTTTAAGTTCTAAATTTCTTATGACCAAATCTTGTTTAAGATGGTGAATGTGGCTACTGCTTTACCTATTTGTGATATTATTTCCTTCTGCATACTCCACTGGCTTATCTGTTACTGTTACATAATAGTAGTGACTATTGGTGACCAAAAGACTTTAAAACACAGAGATGCTCAAGACTAAGAATCTTCCTGAGTGATAGCAATCTGCCTACTTATTCCAACAGACTGAAGTAAATTCAGGATCGACTAATAAAACTGGAGCAAAGCAAGATGGGAATAGCAAATATGTCCGTCCTTCCTTCCTCCAACCTCACCCACCTCAAAAGTAGCCTTAATCTAGTCACAAGATGAAGAGCAGCCAGTTGTTGGGACTAGTAAACACAAGCTAGTTAGTTTGTCTTATTTCCCATAATTCCCTAAAACGATGTGAAGTCACCTCTTTTGCCACAGTGTTATCAGAAAAACTCCAAAAATTGCATATCCCAATATATTTCAGCAAATCTGTAAGAGAGGAAGTGAAGGGAAGTCAAGTCAATGTGGATGCTTTTAGGAGGAGTCTGGATGGAAAGACACAGTTCAACTAAGAGGAATGCCATGAGTTTGCTTTGGCATTGACTAATCACATCCAAGTCTGAAGAGGAGACTCTGGACAACACTGATCATGAACTGGAAAAGGGTTTGAGAGAGAGGGGCAAAGGGAGTAGAATGACTGCGAGCCATCCCCATAGCTGTGAATGGCCTGGGCCATCTCCATGAGGCAGCAAGAACTGATTGAAACAGAGTGGTAGAGCTGAAGCTATTATTCAGAACATGAGAGAGCTAGACCAAACATTTTGCTACAGTTAGAATGAATGAAAACATGAGATATTAGGATGGGGAGAAAGGGAGGTACATGAATGATGGAGGATAAGAAGATAAAGGTCACTAAGCCGCTGTTTGAATGGGGGAAGCTGTGTATGTTAAGAAAGAGGTTTTTACTACCTGAAAAGCAACAAGGGTAGTATGAAAGTGCTGGGAGCATTGTAAGAAGGAGAGCTTCAAATGTAAGGTGCAACAGTGCAAAGACACTTGAAAACCTAAAAAAAAGTTAGAAACCAGCCAATTAGTATAATCCTACAAATCACACTTTTACACATGCGCACAGCTCTTTCAGCTGACCCAGGATCCCAACTGCTTACCTCACAGAGAAAAACAAAGGGTAAAATCAGGTCCTATTGAAGTCAGTGGGAGTTTTTCACAGAGGCATGTATATTTTTCAAGCAAAACCAGGCCTATTGTGTGAAAATTGGGCCAGCTTTTGAGGGATGTTATTATTTTGCTTTAAAGAAAAAAACTCCATAACATTTCCCCTTAGTTGTTGATGTAAACTAGATATTTATTCAAAATTATGAATAAAATTAAATTTGTAGGAGTGCTAAACTACATGAAACAGCAAAAGATCATCAATTTTGCACAGCCATGTTTAGCACATAAAAATAAGAGAAACACTGGGCCAAATTCTCTGCTGGTTTAACACTAAAGTCTGTGTGTAGCACTTGGCAAAGTAATGACTAGGGACCCAATCCTGAAGGCAGGTCCACGTGGACAGACCCTTATACAGGATAAGAAGTTCAGGGTGGCATTCGGTATTGTAGCTACAAGCAACGGGATTAGAGTTGGTCAAAAAATGGTTATTTTCTTGTGGAAATTTGAAAACTGAAAAAAATTGGCCAAAAACTGAAAAATTTTAACCAGGAAATGTAGTTGTGGTGCCTCATGGGAGTTGTAGTTGGGTGCCGCAAGCTCCCATTTTCCTCTATAGGTTGGTCTCCCAGTGGAACTACATCTACCATGATGCACTATGGTCTCCCCTTTTGGAGAGGGGAAGTGAGTGTACCTGGCCACGGTGCATCATGGGAGATATAGTCTGTCTGGGGAGCCCAGTCCATAAAGGAGAATGGGGACATGAGACAACTGAAATATAACTCCCATGAGGCACCATAGCAGTATTTCCAAATAGACATACTTAGGTTTTCAACCAAAATATTTTGAGTTTTGGGTATTCAATATTTCAATTAAAAATGGAAATTTTCTGTGGACAGTAGGTATTTTTCTCAATAAATTTTGTTGGATCAAAATCCCAATTTTCTATTAAAACTTTTTAAATGGAAAATATTCAACCAGCCCTAAACAGGATTCATTTAAGAAAGGTAATATTTTGTTAAACATCCACAAGAAACTTCCTGACAGTGAAGTCTGTTAGACTGTGGAATAGTTTCCCCATGGAAGTGCTCCCATTTCTTGGGACACTTTAAAACTAGACAGGACAAATATCTAGAAAAGGTAGAAAACAATCCTGCACAGACAGTGGTGACATTAGATGACTTAGTGTATCTTTTCCAACTCCAGCTTCTCTTATTCCTTAGGTTTCCATGAAGACATTAACCCAGTGTATAGCAGTAGTTAAAAAATTCACATAAGACGCACTTGAGTACATTAAAAAGGGGATTGAAAACATGGAAATTATAATGACATTTCTTCTATAAGATAGTCATCCTCCCTTGGGAGGTGGTGTCTAATTATGGTTATATCACCCAAGAAAGACATAGTTGAGATTCAAAATTTGCAGAAAAAGCATTGAAATTTGTTAGAGACACGGTGGGTCTGACATAAAATGAGAGATTGCAAGCATTTGGCTTATGGAAAGCTAAAGGTTTAGAAAGGTTTTTATTATGCTATTCAAAGTTATGGAGGACACAATGAAAAAAATATTATCCTATTGCATAATAGAAGAAGGAAAGGTCACTTGATCAAATTAAAGTACAAATAAAAGGAAACATTGTATTGGCAACCTGTGGAATGAAATGCCGTAGAAGGTCAAACAGTGTGGCTAAATTTCATGATCACTAATGACATTTGTAGTTATATACACTTAAGACCAAATTCTGCCTTTTGATGCAAATGTGCACGTCTTTTGGAAGTCAATGGGAGCCAAGTGCATTTATCCAGGGACAGAATTTTGCCCCAATTTTGGAAGTTATGCTTCATGGGATAAATTGACTTCCTGTGAGTATCAGGAAGCAATTTTATTTGGTAAACCATTGCCCAGTTGGCTCAGTACAGGTTTTTTCCATCTTCCCCTCAAATTGGTCATTGTTCATAGGGCCAAACCTGCAAACCTTACTTTGACAAAAGTCCCATTGATTTCAATTCGGTGTATAGACATTCTGGGTAAGATCTACTAGCAGTTTGGTCCAGAATGGCAAATTCTGATTGTGTCATTAGGGAAAAAATTATTTCTTCACTTCTGTTTTGATCTGGCCCTTTTTTGTTCCAGGCAAGTGCCTGCAACAAGACCATTAAAACACTTCTCAGTGATTTCCACAACATACCTGCCATGTAAATACAGATTTTATGGCCTATAAATGCAGTCTTTTATTTATCATTTATCCATTCAGAAGTATTGTACTTGTCAAGTCATTACATTTACATGGTGATTTAATTACCCTATTGTCACAAGGCTCCTGGGCTTCATTATGAGAGGCGCATGGCATGCTGTTGACAATAATGGAAATTTCATTATCTAGTCTATTGGGCTCAGATTTTTTTTGGTTCAAGATCTCTCTTCCTCACCCCCATTCCCATAAAAACCTACCTAAAATTCACAATCAAGGTTCCTGTAAAGACACTTATTGTCCTAGATCTTAGTCTGCTGGACTTGTCACTTATTCAATATATTCAGTTCCCTATTTCCTATGCAAGTTCAACCAGACAACACTAGTCATATTGTCTGTGTCCAGTATTGATTTCTGTAGTGTCGCCCTGCTGTGTTATGTAACCACGACATTCATCTCTTTCCTCTGATTATACCTTTCATTGAGGAGCAACTCCTTCAGGGGAGGAAGCTCACCTTCTTATCCAGTCCATGTGTCTAGACAATCATCATAAACTCAAGTTCTTTAGTATAACAAGCGCTACACCGACATACATAAATTGTTTCAGCAGTGTAAGGCAATGCAACCATTTTCCATCACTTGCATGTACTAAGTACTTCATGCGAATTGCACACCCAGCACCTGTATCACAGACAGAATACTGTGTGTTCCAACTGAAGTGCTGACATTCTGTGAAACTCTGGCCCTCAAAACAGCTACGGCTGCTGCTGCGCAGGTATCCTGGCAGAAATAATTGGGGAAAGGGATTAAACTAAATACACAGAGCCTGCAATTCTGCCTTTGAATATAGACAACTATTAAAGGCACTCACTGGTAGAAGTTTGGTTCGAACATATATGGTACGTCTACCCTCCAATAAAAGACCGTGGCTGTGTCAGCTGACTCAGGGTTGTGGGGCTTGGGCTGAGGGGCTAAACACAGCAATGTAGACATTTGGGCTCAGTCTGAAACCTGGTGAGGGGGATGGGTCTCCAAGCCCAAGCTCAAGCCTGAGCCGGAATGTCTACACTGCAATGTTTAGCCTTGCAGCCTGAGCCCAATGAGCCTGAGTCAATTAACTTGGGCTCTGAGACTCGGTGCCGTGGATTTTTTATTGCAGCATAGACATACCCATAGTCTCCTGGCTTCCAGTCCTGTGCTCTCAGTACTTAGACCAATGGGTATTTTGGTGGAGAAAGAAGGATCATTATCAGCATACATTTTGTCTATGTCTCAGAATCATTTAAAACTGTCTGGTCATCCAGAAGTGCTGTATTATGTTCAGTAGGGCCTGAGCACATGTGCAGTGCAGCCTGACTGGAGCTGCTGTATAAATGGTGATTTTCCATAGTTTATAACTCAGACTGATTTTAATGGGGACAGCTAAAGGCACCATTCCAGCAGCAGGACTAGCTACCCATATGGTGTCCCTCCTCCATGCTTGTGAAGGTAATCTTCCAAAAGGGGAAATAATTGTAATCCAAGCCAGTGTTGTCTTCTTGATTCCACAGACAGCCTGACACAATAACTGATAGGTGTGAACTCCACTCCAGTAATCTGATTGACCTAATCTATAACCAAATTATGGCACTTGAAAGGCCACCATGAGTTTTTTGATTGCTGATTATTTAAGTGGATCAGAAGTATGTTACTGCAGCCCATGGTGGGATTTGGGAATTGCTGAAGGAAAGAAATGCAGAGGCAAGACAGGAGGAGAGCTACACAATTGTAAGGAAGAGGGAGAGAAACAAAAAAAGAAAGATGAGATGGAAGAGAAACAAAGGGTGGAAATCGTGGGGATCCTAAATGTCAGCATGTTTTTCCACTGATTGATGCTGATTGTAACTATAAGGAATATAGTTGATGGTTTCTGAATGTTTAATTGCTACAGAAAGGCCATATTCTCCCCTTGATCTTGATGCTCACCTCCCACTGGCAGTTCCACTTAAAGAGAGTTTCTAATAGTAAACTTACACCCCAGGCCAAGGATGATTTAAAATGAAAATTGGCCCTTTACACACAATCTATCCATTATGCCTAGCTTTAAATGTACTTGCCACAGCCCCTTCTGCCTCTTTTCCTGATACTGATTTAAAGGAGCAGGGCCAGTTCCTCACCTGGGTGATGTGATTGACTCCATTGAAGTGTGTGCTGATTTACACTAAGGGTCTGGTCCCCGATTCATATCACATATCACAAGAGATTTTGGAATGTATAGTTTCTGGATACGTTCTACAGTGCCGAATTATTGGTATTTCACCTTTAGGCTTGGCTCATAAAAGAAAGCCGAAAGGAAATGTTGCTTTTTAGAGACAGGTGCATTAGAAAAGACCTTGGGCTTGGTTCTTCTCTCACTTACACCAGAGTAAATCAGTAGTAACTCCACTGTAGAGAAATAAATCTCTGTACATTGACTAAACTATGATCAAAGGTTATATAATTGCCACCTATAAATGAGACATAGGAGGCAGAGTTGTTTAGGACAAGTGTGTCAAGTATACATACAGTAGAAGGGCTGGATCCGGCACACTTGGTGTATTTTTGTGGCCTGCGTTATGTGTTCAGACTGTGCAGAATTTACATTTTTATTAACAAAGTAGGTTTCTAACCCTCACAATTGTGAAGAACACCTTCAAAATGTGAAGCAAGTTTAACCAATAATAGAGAAAGATGTGGAAGCTCCTTTGCTTGAGTCAGTTGAAAATTAGCTTGGAATCAGTCCCCTTGTATCTGAAAAACTCGTTAGTTAAAATAACAGAAATTAGAGATAGACAAGAACTTTTCACTCACAGCATCCATCACCATCTAATAATCTATTCTTGAATGTTCAGCCCAAGCTAATTTTCAAATATCTCCACTAATTCCCTTGGAGACAGTCCACATTCAAATAATCCTCATTGTCAAATGGTGTGATTATATTGTTGTTGTGTTTCTGTTATTTAGACAATTAAAATACGCTGAACTTTGCAGAATTTTAAATTTTTTAATTGTTTGGTGCAGAATTCCCTCAAGAGTACCGGAGTTCTGTGTGGCACAATCTGGGTGTGGGCAGCTCAGTGGGGGGGTCTGGGTGCAGCGGGGAATCTGGATGCACAGTGGCTCGGTGCTGGGTTCTGGGTGCAGGTGGAATGGGACTCTGCAGGGGAGTCCAGGTGAAGGTGGTCAGAGGTCAGTGGGAGAGGGGTTGGGGGAGTGGGGCTTGGTGGGGGTCAGGGTGCAGCTGGTTGGGGCTCAGTGGGGTGGGGGTCCAGGTGTGGGGGGCTCCTGATGCAGGGATGAGGCTTGGCGGGGTGGGGATTTGAGAGGCTCGGTGGGAGGGTTCTGGGTGTGGGGGGCTCCTGATGTGGAGGGGGCTCAGTGGGGGGGTTCCCAGTACATGGGTGGGGGGAGGGATCACTGTACAGGGAGCTGCTCCTCCTGTCCACCCAACCCCTGTGCATCCGGATTCCTCCACTGAGCCTCCCTCCTGCCCCCATGAGCCTCTCCCTCCCCACCCCACGCAGTGCAGAGCTTCCTGCGGCCAGGGAAAGTTTCTGGGGATTGATCTGATCCAGCCCTGGCTGCTCCATGCAGGGAAGGGGGAGGAGGAACTCCGTCTCCATCCTTCCCTACTCCCTGTCCCGTTGGGACTAACTGTCCCTGGGCGGCTGCAGCATCCCCAGACCCTCCTTTCCCAGCAGTGATTTACCTGTCCCCCCGGCTGCCTGAACAGATGAGTCTGAGCTGCCGAGCTGCTGGGGAGGGGTGAGTGAGCACTGATGCAGCTTCTCTTTGCTTCCCCACAGAAACCATTTTCTGCAAGGAATCAAAGGGAATCTGTGGGGGAGGGGGCATTTTTCTGTTGCGCCGCAGTGGCGCAGAATTTACTCAGGAGTAATAAAACTTTTATTTTTATGATTTTTCTCTACACAGGTTAATCCCATGAGCCCTTTAATTGGTTGAGTTACATTCTTTGGAATTCTCACCAGTTTTCCAACATCTTTCTGGCACTATGGTTGCTCAACTCTAACAACTAACCAGTGTCAAATAGAGAGAGACTATTGTGGCTTTGGTCTGACATGGATGTAGGCAACCCAAACTGCATTATATATTCTAAATTGGTGCTTTAGAGTTCTCGATGCAAGTTCAGATGGGAATCATCTAATTGCAGAAGTATCTAAAGATTTCTTTATGAAAAAAAAAGACAATCCCTTATACAGTATATTGTCACAGAAGAAAAATCCCAACAGTTTTGAGTCTTGTACTTTAAGCTGAGGCTCTGCTAGTGTGTGTTATATGCAGAAGAGCTCAGTATCCAGGTGGTGATGTGATGATTGTGTGGATGTTAAGTCCCACATTTGGCTCACAACAAGGAGGGGTTACTACAACAAACATAAGCCACATATCGTAAGCACAAGAATGGTTGGAACCAGAAATGCTCTTTATGTTGATTGTTCTCTGTCTTAACTGACACCAAGCCTGAAAATACAAGAGAGTATCCGGGAATGGGCTTTTATAGTCAACAATTGCCCACAGGTCCTCTAAAAGTTCCAGGGAAAAGTCACAGGTGTAACCACAGCAAAAACTATGCAACACAAAGGCCCTTCACCAACAATAGAAGTCTTTTTGCCAACATTATAGCAACAATTATTTGCGTCTATATAGCACATTTCATGCAAAGAGTTCAAAACACACCACAGACATTGTTTATTTAAACCTAACTACACCTGCATGAGGTATGGGTAAATTGAGGCATGGACTGTAAGTGACTTCTTCAAGGATTTGCAGTGAGACAGTGGCAGAGCCAGCAGTAGAACCCACAGATCCTGGTCTGTGCATCCGGATTCCTGAGCCCTGTGCTCTAAATACTTCCTTTTGAGAACAGCTAGCTCCTGTACTTCTATGAAGCTCTTTCTTGTCTAGCCCTGCTGTTGGCACAGGAACTGTGCACATCCTCATGAAAGTAAACTAATTGAAGTTCTCAAAACTTTAGATTAGCCATTTAATGTACCATGACTCTTAAAAACCAAGCCAGTAAACATTTTGTCCCAGTCTTCCATGACTTATTACAGGAGCCACTGTGGGTTTCAGGGCCTCTTGAGGGACCACAGAGCGCTACTTTGTGCCAGAGAAAACAAAACAGAGTTTTAAGAGAACTGAAGACTAGAGAATACTTACCAGCGGCCAGTAAGTATGGAATGAAAAGCCAGAAGCACTTTTGCTATTGGAATAAAAGGAGAAAGAGAGAGAGAGAGAGAGCTCTCCCAAGCCACTTTACTGCAGCTCTCTGAAAAGATTCCTGGAAAAGAGCCTTTTTAAAAATAAATAATAAATCAGATGTGGGTAACCGTATTCATTTGCGTTTCCTGCATAGTCTGCTCGGGATTCTGGAAAAGGAGCTTTCTCTCTCTTCTCAGCCTTGCAAAGTTCTCTCTGATCTGCGGACACCACTGTTCCTCACCTACCAGAGAAGAGGGCAAAGCAGCCTTACAAGCATAGGAATAATATTTAGCGCTTTTCACCATCAAACCGCTTCACAAACACTAACTGCTTGGTCATCACAACAGCAGGCAAATATTAGTATTGTCCCCATGTTTTACAAAGGGGCCTATTGAGGCAGAGAAGCTGAATGCCTTGCTCGAGGGCACAGAAAGGAGTCACTCTCAGTGGTGGGATTAGAAATCAAGAATCTTTGGCTCTCAGTTCTGTGCTCAAACCACCATCCCTCTCTTTGCATTTGTGGTGGTAGTTATGAGTGAATTCAGAGTGCTGTTTGGGAAAGTGACATCATGGTTTTCCTTTCTCTATTCCATTCTGAATAGGGTGTATCTGACAGTACCTGCCTACAGGTAGATAATGCACCATTCACCCTCCAGAACCTCTGACAATGGCTATTTAGATTTTCCTCTCCCCAGAATTTCCAACACTTTGCACTCCACCGTATCCCTAACACTGTCTGCCATTTTTAAAAAACTGCAAATCTCTGTTTCACATAATAGCTCTAAAACTGCAAATGTGTGGCCAGATTCAGTATCAGGCAATATTTTGATTTCATGATGAACAAATCCAGTTGGATGAATCAGTTTCCAGGATTTTAAATTTCTGCAAGGAGTCAAGTTTTCAAACTTGGATGCTCAAAATTTACTTTTACCGGGCCAGGGGGAAAAGGAGGTAAATAGATGCCTGAATGGGTATTTAGGTGCCATGGCCTGATTTTCAAAAGTGTTGAGCACCTTTACCTCCCATTGACTTTAGTGGGATTCATTAGTTGTCAACAACGTGAAATCAGGCTATTAGTTGCCTATTTAGATATTCAAATGGGTATTTAGGAGCTTAACTTCAGAGAATTTGAAAGTTGGGCTCAGGTTTCAGTCCCAGGGAATTACAAATGCTTGCACCAGGAAAGATTTTGGCCATGTTTAGAAAACTGTAACTTTATAACCACCGACTTGTGCTAGTTTCCCCCCTACATATTTAAAATCTGCTTTAACAGTTTCTGTATTTGTTGTTTGCAGAGCCCTGTGTAATCTCGAAAACTTGTCCCTTTCACCAACAGAAGTTGGTCCAGTAAAAATATTATCTCACCCACCTTTTCTCTCTCTATTTCATTGTATTTATTTTGTGTTATATCAATTAACAGAGCTCCAACATCTTTTATAAAGATTTAAAAAACACACAATATTTAAAATTCCATGAGCAATTGACAATGTAATTTAAACATAGACTGCCTATCTAGATGTAATGATTATCCATCAATTAGTGACAATCAAAAACATCCCTTAATTATACTTTGAGTCCCACAGACCACCTCCTCCCCAAACATCTGGGGGGAAAGATGAGCACATAATTTATTGGAAAGGTTAATAAATAAACAAACAAACAAACAAATAAGTTGCTTGGCAGACCATAAGTGTTCTGCCCGCAATCCCTTCTCATGTAAACAGAGAGGGCTGCAATATGATTGTTAGGTTCAAATCTGAAAGATTATGGGACACAAATGTAAATGGAGTTAAGGGATTACACTACATTTCCTTCTATCTGAGATACTTGTATAGCCCCCATTTATCAGAATATCTGAGCACCTCACAATCTTTACAGCAATCCTGAGCAGTAAGGAGATAATCTTTTCTGCATTTTACAGATGAGGAACTAAGGCCCAGATCCTTAAAGGTATTGGGGTGCCAGACTCCCATTAATTGATGTCAATGGAAATTAAGCACCTAACCATGGGCCAAAGAGACTATTAACTTGGCCAGGGTCCCACAGGGAGTCTGTGATGGAGCAGGGAATTAAACCTAGGTCTCTCAGGTTCTAGGCTAGTGTGCTAACCACTGAAGCATCCTTTTCTTTCCTGTATTTTTCTTCCATATTAGCAATTTTTATATAGAAGTTCTTCTTGAGATAAAAATAGATAGTTCACAAATTAAAAACAAAAGCAACCCAAGATAATTCAGTAATATCACAAAGACTCTGCATTACTGAGCTATTCTTTAATTTGAATAGAGGGATGCTATTTACTCATTACAGTTTAGAAAGCCAAAAATACCTACCTGTTATACCTTTGACTCTGGGCTGTGTTCTATTCTATCTACAGAAATTTTCTTCCACTTCTTAGACAGAAGGTATATAAAATGTCAGTGTTTGACAGCTATTATTTTTGCTACTGTTCCAAAAACTAACCTAGATAAGCAGTTGCTGTAAGATTTGACTTTGATCCAAAAAGAAGGTTTTTATTTGTAATGCTTTAGATTGTGTCATGCTGCAGTATGATGTAATGAGCTGTGACATGGTATGACATGGTGTGATGTGATGTTAAAAGTCTCAAACGATCGAAGGGGCTGAATACTGAATGCTAGAAAAAGTCTGAAGTGGGAAATGCTGCTATTTAAATGACGGCTTACATGCTAATTACAAACCCTATCCTGTGATACCTGAGTATTTTGGTGGGCAAAGGGCTGCTTGCCACCCAACTACACACACTCATTAACTTTGTAGGATTCCAGCTTGATTGTTGGGGTTGGGGTGCAGCTAAAGTGCCTGCCAAAGGACCATGGGTGAAATCCTGGCCCCAGTGAAGTCAATGGCAAACCCACTGACCAGTGGGACGAGAATTTCACTTCATGGCTCTAAAAAAAGGATGTTGCTTCTTTTTAAGGTATCGTACAGAATGGATCTCCTAGAATTCCAGGGCCAAGCAGCCCTGCACCACTGAGACAGTTTTGTGATTTTTCATGGGGCTTACCTCCGCAATCTCATACAGTATGTGGGTCAATATTGTAAGGTTTATGCAATAAGCAATCTAAATGCAGTGGAGTTGTACGAAGCGTAAATCGGGGCTGAATTTGGCAACTTATATGTGCCATTTTTAAAAACCAAAAAGCTTTATGAAAATTGAGTTGTGGTTGAAATAAGGCTGGCCAGGGTTAGAGGATCCTCTTTTCTGCTTTACTTTAGAAGCAGAAGGCTCTGAGGGGGAAGGATTATATTTGAGACCTCTTTCATCTTCTCAGTGGAACATCACAGGAGCAGAGCAGGAATGACAATTTATATGTATCTTTTTAAATACAAAAGTATATGTGGGTGACGGCATAATGGTGACGGGAATTCACAGGCTGCAGCACACTCTAATCACTGGAATCCACAAAGTTTAAATTGCTTCTGAAATTGGAGTTTAAGGTATGTCTGTCTCCTAGTGTGTTTGACTGATGGGTAGAGGCATAGGCTTGTGCTTGGAATGCTTTTACTAGACCTGAGTTCTTTTGACGTAACCTATTATCTTATTTGAGGTGTCCCATTAAAATGTAACTAAAAAGGTAATTATTGCTACAAAGACAACCTAAAACTGAGGCAGGGATACCCAGTGCATCATTCCAGTGCTCGGGGGGATGGGGGTGGGGAGGTGGATGAGTCATGCAGCTCTAGTATATACTGAAATAATGAAAGAAAATTAAAAGAGAGGGATTGGTAGAGAAGGGCAGGGTGATGGTGGAGGAAAAGAAAGCAAAAAAACGTGAAGAAAGGAAAGAGAGGGGGAGAGAGAGAGAGAGAGTGAGTGGAAAGGGTTGTGAAGAGGAAGTGGAAAGAAGAGAAAGAATAGTGAAGACAGGCAAGTGGGACAGGGAGAGAGAAGTTACTGTTAATAACCTATGCGTCTAGTGGGAGAAATACTTGTCATCTCCTTGCTACAGCCCTGTAAATTGACACCTGTATTACAAGTGCTATCATTGATGTTCTGTCAAGGTTCCTATTATAGAAAGATTCACTTGTTATAAGTGTAAACCTGGGATATAGGTTTTCAATTTTGAACTGTTTAAAAAAACCTATGTGGCCTAAATGTTTATTTTTAGGTGTTTTGAGAAACCTCCTCAAAAAATGTCATTGTACTGTGTAGTGTATTATTGAAGGCAAAGCTAGGAATGCCACATATATTTAAGGTTCCGCCACACCTTCCATTATAAGACCCTGTCTTCAGTTGCTTATAACTTTGCCAAACTTTAACTTTAACTGAAATTTTCCATGCCAGATGTTTGCCTCAGGCTGAATTATTTTTTTTTAAAAGATTCAGCTAAAATGGTAAAGCCATTTCTGAGCATGAGATTAGGGGAAAATATGTTGTTAAAAAAATTGCCCATGTTAAAAAAAATTACTGTCATTTCACTAGTGCCTCCATGCTTTGGAACAGAGACCGGAGACATGACATGGGTTGCCCTCGTGTCAGGGATGTATCTTGTGCCATTCCTGTGAAAATTCACCCATATTTTGCCAAATTATAAACCTCCGGAAAATGCCAGCCACCCAGGAGTTTGCTCCCCTCACAGCTCCTGTGTGCCAACCAGACTGCACAAGCATCCTCACCCCAGAGTAAGTCAGCTTGTTCCCATGCAGCGCTGCAGGGACTGAGCAGGACATTTTCTGCAACTGCTCCTCCTCCTGGGGGCCGTTGTGGTGCCTGGCACAGGAACTGAGAATAGGGAGACTTATGATCTCAATGCTCCCCCTGTTGGCTTTTAAATACTCAGAAAAATTAGGCTCTTGGTGTCTCAAATTGGCTACTGAAAATTAGTGGACACTTCTGACAATTTTGCCCATGATCTCTTTGTATCTCAGTTTCCCATGTGTAAAATGGGAATGATAATACCACCTCTCCTCACAGGGGTGTTTTGAAGATACATTCATTAACATCTGCAAAGCACCATAGAATAGCTCATGAGTAAATTAATAACTTTGAATTCAGTTTGGATAGTGTGGATTAAATAAGACCCTTGGCCATACATTGACTGAAGAGGATAAAAAAGAAATACTGAATAACGGCTCACTCAGTGAATGAGGCAAGGGTCCTATAGAAACAATAGTATGTGATTATGTAAATAAAGACTGTATCTTAATACATGCACACAAGAGGGCCGAATTAAGGTTTCAAGGGCAACCTGGATTCAAGCATTTCCTAACTTCTGAGTGCTTGACTTTACAACCTTAGCATTCTTTTAATGTAATATTTTATGTAATGTAGTTTTTATATAAGTCTAAAATGGCTGTTTCTTTGTTTCTTTCCTCCACTTTCTGAGACAAAAAGTTGTCCCCAGTACGTTCCAAGAACTTATTAGACATTTTGTGTTTTTACCATATTAAATTCCCCAATTACTATCAGGCCTTGTGTTTTGGATATTTCTGTTATTTGTTCTAGAAATACCTCATCTGCCTACTTTTCCTGATGCTTTTTCTAATCCTAACCCATGACGTAACTCTGAACATACGCAGAAATATAGTGCTAGCTGGGTGCCTTTTTGAGTTCTCAACAGAATATGATGCCGTTTTTCCAAAATGCAAAACAAGAATTGAAGGCACATAATGTCCGAACTATGTTTAGTTTCAAATGGCACAAACTGGAAAGATGCCCTGTCAGTTGGTATCAGTGGCAGTGAAAGCTCTAGCTATAACACTGAAACTGAGTGCTGTGACAGAGTTGTGTGGATCGTCCATCTTTCACTTGCACTGAGCTTGAATTCTACTGATAAATCATCATTTTGTATGTACTGAAATCTCAGTCTACTGTATGTTTCAATAGCGGGATATACTAGGCTGAGGGCAGGATGGCTGCAGTCTTGGAGCACTTGCATTGAGAAGGGATTGCCAGAGGGAATGAGTCTAAATGGCACTAAAAGAGTAATTTTGTTAGGGAGAATAATGGTATTGAACAGTGTTTCTCAACCATCTTGATACCAGGGACCGGCTTGCTGCGTTCCTAAACTGTGTCAAGGAGATCTTAGGGACCGGCATTGGTCCACGGACTGGTTGTTGAGAAACACTGGCATAGAAGACCAGTTATTTTGCACTCCAAGCTGTGTCCTGATCATACGTATTATTAAGAAACTGGAAAAGGTTGAATATAAAAATTCAGGGAAAACACAGCTATCATACATTAGGTAAATTAGAAAAATCTGGATTTATTTAGTGACATGCCTTAATCCTTCCTCAGTTGCTCAGGACCTGAGAAATGTGGTTCATTATTGTAAGTGTCAAGAATTAGATTAAGTGCTCTAAAGTAGACTGCAAATCTAATTTTGAAATTTTAATTTCCATTGCAGAGGGAATAGGCTTGATTTGGTATGTTGTCAAACATTTAGTGGCAATTCACACAGTGCTCCAAGCCATGATTTTTAAGCATTTGCAACATGGTTATTAATTCCAGGTAAGTTTTTGTCAAATGGCAGCTGCTCTTGTCCTCACTGAGGACCAAATATATGGCTAGTTTGAAATTTTAAAATCAAGTTTTTTAATTAACCAATCCCCCAAAAGTGAGAGCATCAGTCTCTTAGGCCTGGTCTACACTAACCCCCCAAGTCGAACTAAGGTACGCAACTTCAGCTAGACATACCTTAGTTCGAACTTACCGCGGTTCAGACGCGGTCCACACGCGGCAGGCAGGCTCCCCGTCGATTCCGCGGTACTCCTCTCGCCGAGCTGGAGTACCGCAGTCGACGGCGAGCACTTCCTGGTTCGACTTATCGCGTCCAGACCAGACGCGATAAGTCGAACCCAGAACTTCGATCCCCAGCCGCCGAACTAGCGGCTGGGTGTAGACCAGCCCTTAGAGGAAGATCTCACTCCCATGTCTTCTGCTGCAGAGATCATTTGGCTGTGGAACTGGTGCAATTCTGCTGCGTAAGGGAAGGCAGGATTTGGGTGTGATGTGGATTTGCTACAGCAACCAGCTCAGAAACCTGACTCTTTAGCTCAAATTGTAGAGGCTCATGCTTTCATTAAGCTTTGTGACAACACATCTGGCATGTGTTGTTTGTTATCTCATCCTCTTTTCAGGGGAAGAAGTGTGTGCAGTGGAGTAGTCTTATTTTGTTTGTTTGTTTGTTTAATATACTTGGTCAAATAAATGTACCTTTCACTTGGAGTGGAAGTTTGGGAGGGTTGTAATTTGTCTTCAGTTCCTGTTGAGAGTTCTATTGTGTCAGATGAGGGTAGTTGTCAATCACAGTTTTCGTCCAGGAGCTTTAGATGACTGTTTAGATATACTGGGCCCAGGTCAGGGAGCATTCTGAAGATAAGGACTGAGACCTTGAACTTGATATGAAATTCTATGGGAAACCAGTTTAGACAGTGACAGTTTGTTGTTAGGTACGTTGATATATTTGCGGTGGCCTGTGTTGCTGAGGAGACATGCTGCAGCATTCTGAACTAGTTGGAGTTTCCTAAATGCTAAAGGCTTCATACCCAGGTAATTGCTGTAATCCATCTGAGAGGTGACAAAGGCATGAATAACTGAGGCCAGGTCTGCCTTTGCCAGGATGGGATCGAGTTTCCTAGCCAAGTGGAGATGGCAGAAAGTGTTACTCACAGATCTGCTATGTGAGAGCTCTGCATCAGTGAGGAATCCAGGAGTACTGCTGAACTACAGACTGAATGGACCGATTGTGGGTGTATATCTTCAACCAACGGAGATTGCACTGTCACTGCAAGCTCTTCAAAATACTTTCCTCTGCCCATTGTTTTATCCAGCTGGTCTGCATCCAAGAACTGATCTCATCCAAGCACTGGACCATCTTGGTTGTAGTGGCATGGTCATATGTGGTGAAGAATAGGCAGAGCTGAATATCATCCTGGTATTGCTGGCATTTGTGTCCATGTCATATGATTAGTTCACCTAGTGATTGCATGTAGATATTGAAAAGGACCAGAGAGAGACTTGAACCTTGTGGACTCCACAAGTGAGGGAGTCTAATGGTGGAAATGGAGTTTCCTATCACTGCTTGTTGGGTGCATCCCTCCAAGAAAGACGCAAACAATTTTAGCCATTACCTTGGACCCTGACTACCTCTCTCAGTCGAGAGAGCAGAATCTCATGGTCAACAGTGCTGAGAGTTGTGTACTGCAGAAAGGATGAGAATGGATGTCTGTCCTCTATCCATTGACAGGAGGAGATCAGTGCCACTAATGCAGTTTTAGTTCTGTGTCCTGGCCTGAACCCAGATTTTGCAGGGTCTAGAATATTAACTTCAAGTAAGTGAGATTGTAGTTGGCCTTTTGCTAGCTTCTCTATGAGCTTGCTCAGGAATGGGAGGTTTGACACTATGTGGTTGTTAGGTAGGACTGTATTATCCAGGGTGGGTTTCTTCAGTGTTGGTTGCACTGTTGTGTGTCTGAAGGAGGAAGAAAAGATGACTTCTCTGAGTGAGACATTGGCTATTTCAGTCAGAAGTGGCATCAGTTGTTCATGGCTCTTTCACAAGCCAAAAAGGTCATGGGTCAGATTCATAAGTCTTGGGTCAAAACTCCTTTAAGGTATACAAAACTTCTTGATGAGTGGATGTACTGAATTTTGGGAATGCAGGTCGGCTGTTGGATGGTGGGTAAAGGTGGAGAGATCCATAGTTTATTTGGCCTTGTCTATGAGAGGGAAATGCTCTGTTCTAAGAATCATTTTATCCTCTTAGTTTGTTTGCCAAATGTTCCATGACCACATAAACGTCCTCAAAACAGTTTACATGTGTGCAAAACCATTTGGATTTCTGTCTGCCCCGTTCTTATGATAGTATGGCTAGAGGTTATGGTATAATAACAAAAAGGTTCAAAACAGTCTTGCTTCTCCTGTGTCAGGTCTTTGGTGGCCTTTCAAAATCTCTCAGAACCTACTGCACCTGGGAACTGTGTGGTATGTACCCAGAAGGCATTGTGGCTGAAACAGTTTTGGCCATCACCAGTATGAATATGGGGCAACACTGCAGCAATTTGGAATGTGGCTATGGGTAGTGTGTCCACACTGAACTGAACTGTACTTAAATTGGTTCTATCCCACTGGTATAATTAGCTTAGGGATGGTTCACATCTCTAATGTAGAGATTTTTCAAAGGCATAAGTGGGTGCTTAGCATCTATTAATGCCTTTGAAAATCTCCCCCACTAACCCATAATCCTTTTGATTGACCAAAGCAACAACAACAAAAATTCCAGGGCCTTTTTAATTCAAAGATGCTCAGCCAAATTCTGGTTTATAATATTTATTTCTGTTTTACTGAGAGTTTTCATGCAGTTATCTCATCTATACAAGCTGTAAACTCCATGGACATCACTGCTCTGCTCATCATGATTTCCAAAGTTTGCTGATCGTTGTCTACATAAGTTATGCATCTTTGGCCTTTTTCTTGGTATTTTCTGAGTCTGGAACCTTTTTATCATCTTCCAGACACATTGATTTTCAGTCATGCAAGTAAACGTGCTCAATTTGTTCTTCCTGAGTTAACACAATGTGTCAGTACGTGCAGACCAGTCTGTCACATTCTTTATTTGTTGATAAGTGTGTCCTCAGAGCTGACACTCAATATCCTGTTGTTATCCTGCCCTCACCTGTGGTCTTAATCCTATACCCACAACTGACCTTTTAGGACTGTCAAACTAGACATTAGTCCTGCCTTTGGATATTCTGACATCTCATCTGAATTGTCTCTTTTGGCAGAATTCTGTTCACAACAAGGTAGTGGAGACACATCCTCACTTGATCCTGCTGCGATAGTTAAATCAAGTAATTTTCCAAGTAATTTAAACGAAATAGAAATGTATGTTAGTCGAGCAAGAGTTTATAGTAGGTGAAAGGCATGAAAAGTTTGTGAATACTGATTTGCATTAATCACTCTGCTTTCACATTTAATTAAATAATTATTGACAGGATAAAGGTGGCATTATTGGTTTGCTTGCAAGAGCTGGGCGATGATGGGAGTTTAATATGTTTTAACTTGTTTAAAGCATGGATGGCTTGAGACTTTGACATTGAAAACTCCCACTGTTCTTCAAGGTGCAGTGGTGCTTGGCTGTTTCACTTAATCATTGTGGCATTAATGATACTGCTGGGCGAAAGGCTTTAAACTGGTGTTTTGGCCATACACCTATCGATATATAATGATATTTTAGAACCCCATACAAACCTATTCCCAGCTGCATAACATGCCAGGTTATTGCATCAATAGTTATTTAGGACTAGATTGAGACTTTACAACTAGCCCTGTGTAAGGGGCAGTGCATAGCTGCAGTGCTCCAGGGAGAGTCCATGAAAGAAATGTAACTGGGAGACTTCCCTGTTTCCCCCTTACTCCAGGGAAAAGTGAGTTACTGTAGCCCCTTAATGGGAGCAATTTAATTCCCTCTCATCATGCTGGCTTACGTTCTATTCGTGAGCACAGTGGGCGGAGGAGAGTTAAGTCACGGCTCCGCCTATTCCCTTACCCACCTGTTGGTGGGGGGAATAGTGGCTCTATGGAGTCTTAATACAGGTAAACCCTGTGCAATTGTGCGGGGGATTGGGGAACGGGGGCCTTTACTCTCCTCTAGCCAAATAAGGCTGTGTTATCATTGACGACCATTTCTACACTACCACTTATGTCGACCAGGGGTATGAAAACACCTCCCCCACCCCCGAACAACATAAGTTTCGCCGGCCAAAGTGGTGGTGTGCACAGCACTATGTCGGCAGGAGAGCTTCTCCCGCTGACATAGCTACCGCCTCTCTTTGGGGGTGTTTTAATTATGTCAGTGCGACAGCTCTCTCACGTCAGCATAGAGTGGCTACACGAGAGGTCTTACAGCGGCGAAGCTGCGTCAGTATAGCTGTGCCTCTGTAAAGTTTCTAGTGTAAACATAGCCTAAGTCTTGAAAGGCTAGGGGCCCGTTCCACCACTGCCTTGCACCTTGTATAGTCAATTACCCCTGTGCAAAGTGGGTATAAAACAGTGTGGGCCAGATTTGGAATTCATTTTCACCAGTCTAAACCTTAGGATTTCAACAGAGTTATTCCAGATTTACGCCAGGGTAGCTGAGAACAGGATCTTTCTATACCATTCTGTTCTGGCAGTGCTTTATACTCAGCACTGGTGAAAATAAGTTACATAGCATGCATGACAGGAGAATCACTTCCTCCTAGTTCTCCTCCCCAAACCAAGACATCCCACTTAACACTAAAATAAAGATACAGCACCACCTATTCGTGGAGGTGCTGTGTGCACTCATTACAACACCTTACATACCCACCATCCAGTCACCTTCCCCATTGTTCGTGCAGTTACTCTATCACCCAGCCTCTCTTTCTCTTTGAGATTCCTTATATGGGGTCTCTGTCTGTCTTCCTAAATCAAGATCTTTCCCTCTGAATTCCTCCAAAAAAACAAGCACCATTTCTTGCCTTCTCATAGCATAGCAGTCTGAGAAGAAGGTTGTTCTTTCCCCTTTCCTGCACCCGCGCAGGGGCGGGAGATGGGCTCAGGTTCAGGGAGTGGTGGCGCAGTCTGTAGATCTTACAGGACTCAATAGAGGACTCTACACATGTGTCTGTACTAGGATCAGGACCTTCTGGTGGCATATAAGACATAGGCGGGCCTTTGGCAGTGGGGGAAACAAGCTGAGAAGATTGTGTTGGAGGAGCCACTCTGGTGCCACCTGCTGCTGCTTACAAGAAAACAAAACTTTTAAGACTCAGCAGTGGACCCAAAGCCCCCAGCTGCCAGGTGAGGGAGACTATTCTCCCCTGCCTCTCACCCCTAGTGGCAGCCCTGCTTCTGTGCACCTGGTGCTCCTCTCTGTAACATAGTACAGGGAAGACCAGAATGGCTGCAATGACTCAGACTGGTGGAGGGGGGAATAGGCATGGTTATATGGTAAGAAGTTGAGGAACAACCACTCTTGGAAACATGTTCCCTCTTACGTGAATTAATTTCCATGTACAAGTAAAGGTACCATTTTAATGGCACTCAGAACAGCATGGACTTCTCCATGAGCTCAGGTGCTATTGTGATGGGGGCTATAGAAGAATCTAAATAGATGCCCCCTAGACTCTGATCCCCATTGGAGGGGTCACGGAATGCAGCTCCCCTACAGCCCAGGAGGTAATAGCTATAGTTAGCAAATTAACCTTGCTGTTGTCCATGGAGCGAGGAGGGTTGAGCAAAACAAACTTCCTGTGGACTCTTTCTGACTATGTCTCCTGCCTTTGTCACGCTATTACTGGCCCTGCAGAGCAGGTGGTGTGGAGGATGCATTCCAACAGCTCTGCTGGGGGTTGATCAATTGTCTCCCGCTGCATGATTACACAGTAGGGAAACACAGGGCTCTGTGATTTTCTGATAGGAGATTAAAAGAGGAAAGCATTGCTTCAAATGTTAATGGTTATTGCCATCAGGTCTGCTATTCTGTTTGTTTTTTCCTCAATAAGTGGAACATTTATAAGATTTTATTTTTATTAAGTGAATTGTGAACATTTCATTTAATGCAATTTAAAATGAGGCTTGTATAGTCTGACTTGTTGATATATTACTGTGTCATATTGGAGGATGTGCAGTGTAGCCTCACATAACATCACACAGGATCTTTTAGCAAAGAAATACAAAAAAACCCAAATCCAAACCAAGCCCCAACCTGTCAGCCTCTCTGATTTAAATAGTGTGAACATAATCTACAATTTATTGCAAAGTTCATAGGAAATCTGAAATATTTAATATAGGTCAAACACAAGGTGGGTGAGTTAATATCTTTTATTGGACCAACTTCTGTTGGTGAGAGAGACAAGCTTTCGAGCCACACAGAGCTCTTCTTCAGGTCTGGGAAAGGTCACAGCTAAAGGCAAGGTGGAACAGAATGCTTAGCATAAGTAGACCTTGAATGATCACTTAGAATATGTGCTAATTACTTATGCTAAACAATCTGTTCCACCTTGTATTTAGCTGTGATGCTCAGAGTACCTTTCCTGGACCTGAAGAAGAGCTCTGTGTGGCTCAAAAGCTTGTCTCTCTCATCAACAGAAGTTGGTCTAATAAAAGTGTGATGGGATCCCTGGGTTACAAACTGGAACTGTGGGACTGCTGTGCCACCTTAACTCTCCAGCCTGGGCTGTCTCACACAATGCCATGCCAGCAAACTCCTGCAGGCACTGTGATCACTCAGCCATCAGCATGTGGAGCCCCACACCCAACTGAATTGCCTGATTGCTCCCTGAGCCACTCATGAATCATACAGAGAGAGGCACCAGCCAATCACCCCAGCTCCCAGCCTTGCACCCCAGAAATATACCATCTTACACGGCTCAAGATTCCCTTGGACAGTACAAGCTCATTAATTAATTTGCCACTGTGCCATAGAAAAGTGGACATGCACCAGCCTTTGTAATCTGAGCTGAGATTTCCCAAGCACTTCAACCAAGAGCACACCGTTTTAGGTAAAATATAAAACAGATTTATTAACTACAGAAAGGTTGATTTTAAGTGATTATAAGTAGCAGCCAGAGAGATCAGAGTTGGTTACCTAAGAAATAAGAATAAACTCAGTCTAAATTCTACATACTAAGCAAGATCTGAATCAAGCAGTCTCTCACCCTAATAGATGTTACAGGCAGCTCACAGTTCTCAATACACAGTCTGGTTTCCCTTTCCAGCCTGGGACCAAGTTCCAGGTGTTGAGATGAGGAAGGAGAGAGGCCAATTGATGATGTCACTGTCCCTCTTTTATACTTTCTTCCAGCTGCTAGAAAGATCCTAGCTGTGCTGTAAGTTAGGCTGCCCTCATTGTGTACATGCCCTCTCTGGGAGAGTGGATTCTTCTTGATGGGCCATCAACACTTGTCTGGCCAGTGATAGTTGCTCCATTGTCATTACTGAAAGACCAGCTGTGGGTGTCTCTCAACCTCACAACATATTTCAGTAACACATATAGCAATACTTCATAACTTCTCTAAGGTGCCACAAGTACTCCTGTTCTTTTTGCGGATACAGACTAACACGGCTGCTACTCTGAAACCAATACAATACATACAATTTAACAGGATATTAAGGTTCAACAGATCAAGACTTCTAAAATGATACCTCACAAGGCATGCATTGTACCAAACATATCATAATCATATCACAGAATATGGGGATTCCAGACTGCTACTTTGAGGTACAGCTTTGAGGTACAGAATGTCACAAGATATTACCTCACCCACCATGTCTCTTTAATATCCTGGGACCGACACAGCTAAGAGTACGCTGCAGAATACAGTTCACACATTTACCAGCTAATTGTTCTTTATATTTGGTGTGCTCCCCTATAGTTCGATTTTGTTTTGTAGCTTGTTTTCTTGTTTCTTCTTAGAAAAAGATGCTTTACCTACAAGAGATTCTATTGGGATTCCAGCTGTCCATCTTATTTCACATTGACTCCATGCTAACAATGCAATTCCACTTTCACATTAGTGGTTTGGTAACACCTGCCTATCAGTGATTTTTCAATGAATGTAACATGGGTGAAAACCTTCTACTACTCTTTCTAACAGTGCTTTTAGCTATATGTTGCATATATTTCTATTGAAAATAGCCAATTTGTTGAACTTTGAAGTGTTCACTAGAGATGAAAAAGACCTTGATATGTACACTGAAGAGCTGTAGCTAGGCAGGAAACTAGTACTATGATCCTGGCTCCCCTAAAACTGATGGAGTCAGTACCTTGAAGGCCTTTTACAGGCCCTCCCTACCTTGCCTCTCCCCCAAGAGGGGTTTCACAGGCTTGATCATAGGTGTATTCATTTTAACATGTATCCCTCTGTTCTAAAAACATGTGCAGAGCCCAAATCTGTGAGTGTAACTTGATCACCTAAGTTACCTCACACAAATTAAAGTGCAAAAATGTCTAAACATTGGGAGCTGTCCCTGCTAAAAACAAAATAGCCAGAAGACCAGCATTTCATATCCTGTCGTTGCACAGGTATTTGCGATAGCCTCTGAGTGTCAGGATCGCAGCAGACCTGGTTGTTAGGTGGCAGCCTTAGCTGCTGCACCATGGTGATGCACTGAATCAGCACCGCACACCAACAGCCTTAGTACTAAAGACCTACAGACCCACAGCAGCCACACCCAGGCCCCAGGTTGGATGCACTGGCAGCACTCTCATTGGACTATATAAAGTTCCCAGCAGGAAGAAGAACCTGTCTGAGCAACAGACCATTGCCTGCTAGTTGCTCCCCAGACCACCTTGCCCTGCTGCCTCACCCAACCTCGCCTCCCCAACCCACTGACCTGGCCTCTTTGATGGGATCTTTTGGCTATTGACCCCTGACCATTGCCCTGGACTGCCTCTGATATGGATTGACCTGCTGACTACTTGACCACCCACCCACACTTGACTACTTCTCTGGGCCACTGGGCTTTACACTGAAGCACTGGCAGGTGCTCTGAGGCAGTCTGAAATATGCCAGCACTGTCAGGATTGCAGGTGGTTCCTTAAGTATCCTGCACCAGATGTTGAGTTCCAGACCACACTGAACCAAAACAAGGAGCATCTTTTTGCTACCACTAGTAAGGAGGCCCATAAGGTACTATGCCAGATATGGATCATGTAGCACCATACATTCACATAAAAGGTGATGAGCTGTATGGAGATTTGATTGTGATTGGCCTTGGATGTTCAGAAGAAGCTTCCTCAGCTAGGGGGAGTTTGTAACCCACATACACCTTGTGTGGTGCTCTGTCCCCCTCCGGTGGTGGCTGGGCCATATATAGACATTGACGAGCCTGCTACAGCCATGGATGACAAATCTGGGTGTTTCAGCTCTAGCATAGGTTAAGATCCAGAGAGGTCTCAGGCTCAATCCCCACTATCAATGATCCACTCAGGTGTGCAGCATTGGCTGTAGCAGACTCATCATCCTCTCCATGGCTCAGCCATCACTAGAGGGGGATTGAGCGCCACACTGAATGGCTGTGTGTGGGTTGCAAGCACACTGGGAAAGGCAGCTGCCTAACACTCAGCAGCTGAATTGAAAAATAAATTGGCTGTGTTTGAAAAGAAGGGATCCCTGGAATGAAGAACATTTCAAGCAGCAGCAGTTAGCCAGTTAAGTCTCAAGCAGAGCAAAATGCATCCTACTCTGCTATGCCCCCTTGTGATCTGAGTCTGGTCAGGCTACCATGGGCCATTGGGCGATATCCTCCTGCTTACTTTTCCCATCCTCTCTTAGTTGGAGTTTGGCTGTACCACGAACATGTTGCTGCTGCACTACCATACTGCCAAGTGCTGCCTCCTTTCTTTGGCTGCTATGTGTATGTAACAGGCTGGCAGTGTTTGCCTGAAACATCCCAGCCTGTTTTAGCAGGCGTTAATCATGTTGGGGAAGAGTTACGTGGATTTTTACTGACTTTCTGGGGCAAGTGGCTCATTACTTTCACCTGTACAGAAGGACAGTGGGAGTACTTTCTAGGGAGAAGGTGTGAATTGGTCAGTGGTGAAGTATGAGCTGTCAGAGCAGCCAGGCCTGGGAAGAAGATCTGAACTTTTCTGTTAGTAAAGCCAAACCTTAGGAAGAGGGTGAGTTGGGATTCTTCAGTGTGTGGACTTTTGTTTTAGAGTGGCTTGGAACATATAACTGTACATGGGTGTAACACGCTTGTCTAATTTTGTCTCAAACTTTTGATGCTGCAATTTCCACTTGTGCTCAGTTGTGTATCTGAAATATTCCACAGAGGGTGCATTCTCCAGAATATGCACCCAGCATGCCTGTCCTGCCAGAATCATCTTTTGGTGGGTACAACTCACTTGTGCTGCTGTTGTGTCTACCTTAGAAAATTCTCAGTAGCTGTAAATTTGAAATATCTGTCTTATTGCTGGTGCAAAATCCTGATTTAGTGGCTCAAGTACAGCCCAAAGTGACTGTAGTTACTACCTCGTATTTTCATAGATTTTCATATTGATTAGTTCACTGCTAGTCTTTTCTTATAGGATTGCTCCATCAGCTTATTGTTGCTGAACAAATTGGAGAAATCTCAAATGCTGGAACGTTTTTTAAGGGGGCTCTGACACAAGCTTTCTGTGTGTGATGGATGTACTCAAGGGATTTAGTTAAGTTTCTTCTTTCTAACAAAGAATGGGAAAATCCCTTCAGGGTAACTTAAACAGAGTGGCTTAGAACTGTAAGCAAAAAGGAAAAAATCAATCTATGAAAAACAAATTGGGAGGAAAACAACTTGAGAAAAAATGCATTTCTGAGATGGAATATTTGCATAAGCCCTTAACAGGGAATATGAATTTTAAACTAATAACAAATGGGTTATATAGAAAGCATCTTGTTTTACTAAGAAAACTACTCTAGTTTTGACTGAACAATGTATTGTGGTAAGGCATCTCCTTTGCCTCATTGACCTCAGCATTTCTCCTTCTGGCAGTGGAGGCCTGGAGTAAACCAGGCTTATTCCAGAGGGTTTTTATTCCTCACTTGGGTTTATTTTTCAATATTTACAAAGTGGGCCTCAGGGTAGGCCCAAGCAGAACTCGTAAGCCAAACAAACTCAAAACTCCCCTTCCCCTGCCCCCTCTCTGAGGTGTTGCCTTATTATGCTGGCTTTTGAGTGCCAGTCCTTCCCCAAACAGCAGTTAGCTGGGTTGCTTTCCCATATGGGGGGAGACCAGCCTTCCACCCAGGAGAAGCCTTTTGTCCCTCCTGCAGCTTTTTTTGCATTTCAGAAGCAACATTTATCCACTGTGAATAAACAATTAAATAGTTATTGAGAGAGAGGGAGAGGAAGAGGGACTATGAATGACTCTGTAGCCTGGTGGTCAGAGCACTCACCAGGGAGGTGGGAGACCCAGGGTCCAGTCCCTTTGCTCAGGTGACTATTTAATTATTCATCTACAGTGGAACAGCTTCAACAGGAGAGAATGTGGGAGACCTTCCCCCATCCAGGGCCGGCTCCAGGCACCCAAGCTGGTGCTTGGGGCGGCACCTGGAGGGGGGCGGCGTGGCGCTCCGGCCGCCAGGGAGAGCGGGGCCACAGCCGGGCTCGCCGCCCTGGGGGGGGGGCGCTGGCCGCCCCCCCCGGGGCCCGCCCCCCCCCCCCCGGGGCCCCCCCCCCCCCCCCCACGCAGGGGGGAGGAGGGGGGCGGCTGGAGGCTTTTTTGCCTGGGGTGGCAAAAAAGCCAGAGCCGGCCCTGCCCCCATCAGAATATCCCTGAGCCCACAAGCCAGAGCACTCTCCTGAGAGATAGGAGATCCCCTGTTCCCCATTAGGCTGAGGAAGGAATTGAACCAGGGCTCTAATCACCAGGCTAAAAACTATTAGGGAGGTGGCACCAACAGCACCACCACTTTCTCCTCCTCCATCCATTTTGTGTGGTGGGAGGCAGGCACCTAACACATTCTCACAAGAAACGTCTTAGGCACCTAAGTCATTTACTCCAGAAGAGGGTTCCCAGCTGTGGATCACAAGTAGAGATAGGTACCTCCCTGTAGCCCAAAGTTCGGTGCCAAACTCTTGGAAAGGGGCAGGATTTAGGATACGCCTCTCATCGGCATCTCCCATTCGGTGGCTCCTCATCAAGTGTACTGGTTACTGTAGATCTCATTCTTAGGTGCCTTTCTCAACTCATGAGTTGAATAGGGAGCATAGGTGTCTAACTCAGACTTTGTGGATCCTGTTGTTCCAGTGACTTTTCTAGGCACCTAAAAGTTAAGTGTTGTAACGCTGAGCCTTGCAAAGCCTAACTTTCTTTGTAGATCCAGGCCTTAGGCACTCTTGAAAACTTTACCCACAGTCTTTTCAGTGAGAAAACTATCACTCTGCAAAGCAAAAGGGTCCCTAAAATACTTGGTAAAGTCTAACTGATAAAGCCAGGTACAGTGGTGCGCTGTTAGGTTCTTTCCTTTGACTTTGTCACCAAATAATTTGAAGAAAGAAGTATCATTGAATACAGATAGCCTTCTAAATAGAGACTAGGTGGTCAGGTTTATCTGGATTCATAGCTTGCTGCCTCTTGGCCTTGTTCCTCACAATGCACCCAAGGTGTATGATTATGGCACCACACAGCACATCCTGTCATGCCTTCTGTGCAAACAGGTGTTTGGCAGTTATTTTTCCACAACTTTAATACCTTTTTGCTAGACTTTTTTAGAATCATGTAAACTGCTTATTCTCTTGCTTTAAAAACACACTGTAGTTTCAATATTAATCCATAATGATGTGATCAACAGCAGGAGTGAAAAGCATTTAGCAGCTGAGCCCAAGAACAGGAAAGAAGCAGGTGGAAAATATCCAATGTAAGATCTTTAGAGCTTCAGTAGAAATTCTTTATAAATGATCCCACCTCATCATAGCATTTGTTATCCTACTTCCTAATTGATCATAATGATAAAGTCCTGGACACATGGAGAGCAATAACTATTGTCCAAAGTCTGTCGTCATACTCCAAAATTACGTAACTTGAGGCAGTGATTTACATATTATTTTGTTGCTATAACAAGAAAAAAGATTTTATATGTAATTTTTAATGCATTACTGTTTGTTTGTTTTAATTTTTTTTCTTTCCACATGTTGAACTATTTTCCTTTAGCTCTCTGAAAAGGTTAAATGTCATGGGTGAAAAAATAAGAAATAATTAGGAAAATCTGCTGTAAAATGCCAGACTGTGTATCAAACTGAAGAGATGCCCATGAATGCCAGTCATTTAAGGTTTGATCCAAAGCCAGAAAAACTTCCACTGACTTAAGCGGACTTTGGATCAGCCTCTAGAGAGTCAATAATGGCTCTGGCTTTAGGGAAAATTCTATTAAAATACATTCTTGCCTGAATGTTTTTTTCTTGTTTGTTACAAAAGAGCTGTGCCTAAAAACCGCAGGATCTCAGCTGATTCTTTTCCTGAAGTCCAAGTCTTTTCTTGCATCACAACCATTTCCACAGCAACCCATTGGGATCTTACAAATGGAGAAACCAGCTTGCACAGCTGAGTATGTTCCTAAGGCCCAAAGATCCTGCTTTTACGCAAACATTATTGCCAACCATTAGCATTCATAAATTGTGAGTCAGGCTCCAGAAATCATGAGACTGGCTTAAAAACCGTAAGTTTTTTTCCACCTAAATACATGTTGGGTTCTTTTGTTGGTCTTCTGGTTTCAGAGCCTTTCAGGTTCTTAGTCAGGTTTTTCACTTTTCTCTGCAAGCATGTAGGCTAGAAACTTGCTTTTTATTTTATTTTTTATTGAAAGCTGAGATGATTCTATATGATACTTAGTCCTGCCATGAGTGCAGGGGACCAGACTAGGTGACCTCTTGAGGTCCCTTCTAGTCCTTTGATTCTATGAATCTCATATAATCCCATGATTCCAGCATATGGAGCTCTAAGAAAAATACCCAATTATCATGAGACTCATGATAAAATTGTAAGAGTTGACAACACTGCACAAATGTCCTAAATCGTAAAACTTAAGTCGCAACCAATTTTGACTTTAAATGAAATACAGGCCAGTTCAGCTTGTCTGTGAACATTTCTGGCAATCCACCAGGAAGATTCACAGGAATGCAGAAAGATGCAAAAAGCATCTAAGAAACATACTGTTCTCAATCTCAAATAGGGATTTACACCTGACCAAAAACTTAACAACAACACTTAAGCAGGACTTGAATAATGGTGGAATGCTCCAGAATGCCATCCCAGCATTTTTTTTGGGAAGCGACAACAGCATTCAGTTATTGCCAGTACTGGAAGTACCAGAAGTGCATTCTGACACTTTCTTTTTTGAGGACTCAAGCACTGCTCTTGAGCCCTACAGGCCTCATAGAGCCTACGCTGGAAAATAAAGTCCTACAAATGGAGCTCTTCTCTGGAAAGCATCACGTGTAGCCATCAATCAAGTCCTGCTATGTGTGGAGGTGTGTTTCTTAGGTGAGTCGTGAAGGTTTTCCCAGATAATTGCCTGTAAAACCTTTAAACCACAGCCCACTCTCTTGTGTGCTGTACATAACACACTTTTTTCAGAAAGGAAAAAAGAACCGAATGCAATTCTCTAAAGCAGGGGTCCCCAATGCGGTGCCCGTGGGTGCCAGAGGCGACACCTATTTACGTTGCCGCTTGTCGGTGGCATTTCGGTGGATGCTTCTCCGCCACCACGGTCCTCCGTGGCTCGTCGTCTGGCGCCCGCCAGACAAAAAAGTTTGGGGACTACTGCTCTAAAGGTACATCTACACTGCCAAAACCCTCCTCCCCCCACCAACCACGCAGCAGCGAGTCTCAGAGATCGGGTCAACTGGCTTGGGCTTGTGCTATAAGGCTAAAAACTGGAGTGTAGCTATTCCTAGTTGGACTGGAGGCTGGGATCTGAGACCCTCCTCACTTGCTGGACCTCAGAGCCTGGACTCCAGCCTGAGTGGGAACTGCTATTTTTACCCCCCTACCGTGAGCCTGAGTCAGCTGCTATGGGCTCTGAGATTTGCTGCTGCGTTTTTCTTCATCATTTCAGATTTTTAAATATATATAAATAAAATATATTGCCAAGTTTCTTTGATTCCCATTCATCTAGGACTTTGTCAGATAGGAAACTTAGAATTAATATATCTTGCAAATCACTAAAATTATATATATTGTCCCTAATGGTGTGATTATTTTTGAAGTCCAGTATCTTGGAATCTTCCAGGGTTACAAGCAAAGTCCATGTGTTCCACTGTAAAACTTGGAATCTCCCATTTCCAATACTACCTGCTGGGTTACGAGAAATCAGACCGTGGTAGATTGCAGACTATCAAATTAAGTGCTCAAATGCTAACAACTTAAATGCTGTCACATTATTATTATTACATCATTGAAAGACAATGTTGCCTGTACCCAGAAGACATATTAGACTGTTTGTGCTTTGCTAACCATATGGTGAGTAGATAATTATTTGGAGATTTTCCATCAGGGTTCAACAAGTACTTGGTGGAGAATGCTTATTTGCTTCATCTAGCCATCCACATGAATGTTACACAACCTTACTTATTGGTTACCACCTGGCTGCTTTATGTCTGAGAGAGATGGTATTGTTCAAATATAATAATTGTATCCAAAATGTCAAGGGTGAATTTGTCCCTAAATCTTAAATGGGACTCTCTATTTAATCTACAGGAAATGTTTTCAAAAATAGCGAAATCCCATTTTTCACAAGTAATTTCAGTACTTAGGAGCCAACGTTTCAATGGCTTTCTTTGGGATTTAGGCTTCTAAATTACTTAAGCATTTTTAAAATGTTAGCTTGTATCTAAGTTTGTGCTGGTCACAGTTGATAATCCTGTGGATTTTTTGATGGTGGATTGCCTTAAATAGAGCTGAGTGAATATTTCAAAACCCTGTTTTTGAAAACTCCTTCTGATTATGAACAGCTGTTTGGTTTAATTATGATCATGTCCTTTTAATTTATATTTTTAATGCATGAACATTCATGCAAAAGTTTGTATTCACATGAAGTTTGGGGAATGGCTTTCTTCATACGAATACCCAGATTTGTGTGTAAACAAGGCTGTCTCTTGTTGGCTATTGGATATTCAGTATTGAATGGCCCAAGTTATGCAGGAGGTCAGACTAGATCATTATAATGGTCCCTTCTCGCCTTAAAAACATATGAGTTTTCTGGTCTCAAATGTTTCTGGAATCATGTCCTGGAGCTGAGAGTATACCATGTGACTCTTGTGACCAGCCACATGCACACCATGAATAGCAAATGTAGAGTGAGTATGTACATAGCCCACAGGATGAAATCTGTAGACACAATTAACAAATTATTCAGTAAAAAATCTGTCTGTTCTCTAGCAACTTGTCCAGAGAGAATAGGGCTAAATTCTTCAAAGAAATTATTGACAGTGAATAATTTAACCATCTCTGACCCCAGCAAGTATTTTCAAAGAATGTCCCATATAATGAAAAGACTTGTGATCGTGCATATTCCATGCTGCAGCCTCAGTCAAGTGACAATGTCACCAAAGGTTTTGCAGATTTTGGAGCATGTGGCAAGTTTTTCAAAGAAGAAAAGACATGTCACACACCTGCTTTTCAGCTGTGCTGTGCTAGCTGGTGGCATACAGTTGAAAAACAGGTGTGTGACATGCCTTTCATGTCAGATGTATGCATGCCATATGCTACTACAGTGGTCCCCAAACTGTGGGAACGCCCCCACAATGGGGCTCGGAGGAATGTTCGGGGGGGGGGCACGACAGGACCTGAGCCAGTCCCCATGGAGGGGAGGGCAGGAGGAGCACCACCCACCACCCACTTTACCCAGTGGTGCTGGAATGCTTTTTATAGGGAGATGCCAAAAGCCAGCAAAACTATCCCCAAACTTTTTACCTCCTGCGCCGTCCCCCGCAGCTGAGGCTAGGAGCAGGGCTCTGTCTCCAGGAGTGGGGGACACGGACAGGGATAAGGGGGCCGAGGCTGGGGGCAGGCGCGAGGCGAGTAGCGGAGCCCTGAGTGTGGGACCGGCAGCCGGGATCTCGCGTGCGAGGCCGGGAGTGGGACCAGCAGCTGGGACCCAGAGTACGGGGCCGGGAGCAGGGCAGGCGGGACCTCATGTGCTCTGCTGGGAGCGGGGCCAGCAGCCAGATGCGGGACCCCATGGGTGTGGCTGGGAGCGGGGCCATCAGCTGGGACCCCGCGTGTGCAGCAGGCAGCCGGAACCCCGCATAAAATCTGCCGCACCCCTACTTCCCGAGCCTATGGCTTTTCCCCCTGCTCAGCCCCAGCCCCACACTGCACCGCAGCTGCAGCCTCGGCTCCCAACCGCAGCCCCGCTCCCGGCCCTGGCTCCCGATTGCGGATCCAGCCCCGCTCCAGGCCCTGGCTCCCGACTGCAGCTCGGGGGAGGGGCACGGACAGATTCCATTACGGGTATGTGGGTGTGTGACAGAAGCATTTGGGGGACCACTGCGCTACTCGTTGCAACCCTTTCTCACATTTTGGTTACACTGTTTCTGTTCACTCTTCGGCCAAATCCGGCTCTCACTTGACTCAGATGGAGCTACTTTTATTAACACGTGTAATTGAGAGCAGATTTTAGCCACAGTGTCCAAACAGAGAAGAGTGAAATGTCAGAGTGATGCCAAATCAATGTTCTCTCTCCCTCTGTGTGTGTGTGTGTGTATTCTGATTCTTATTTATATTGGGATTTACTTAGGGTGATCCAGGCACTGTGTTAACAAAAATGAGTACAGTGGTGATCTACTTAATGAGTCTCTTAGCATGAAGAGTGTGTGTTTCTTTAAAATCAAAACTAACAAACCCCCCTTACCCTCCCCCCAAAATCAACCCTGGCAGTGTTTATGCAGCTGTTCTTCCCCAGACGTTGTTTCTCTTGGTTCCCCAACCCCTTCCTCCCCCCCCCCCTTTTTCTTCTTCAGGACTGAGGTTGATTATTCTTAGTTTGGCATGTGAAGATATGACCCAAATGGGCCCTAGTCTGATTTCCCATTGACAGCAGCTGTGCATATGAAGCCAGCAGCTTTTTAGACAGGTGAAATAGCATCATTGGGAGTATCAGCAGGAAGAGGCTTCTGAGACACCATTATCACCCATTTCCCCATGAGCCCAAGTATCTTCTGCTCCCATTACTCCTTGGATGAGGCTGCCTCCTTCTGAGTGTGTGCATGACACGTTTTTTTCCCTGTGCTGCATTTTCTTTGTATTCTATTTGTGCAAGACAATGACTTCTTATGAAGGACTCTGGGGTGCTTAAAATAACATCCACCTCCTTGCACATTGTTGGTACTGCTGGAAACAAATAACAATAAAAATAAAGGATTGGTTCTGACTTAAGCTAATAAATAGAGCAAATCTTGCTTGCCTATATTAGAATTTCATACTTCTTACAGAGCTGGGCAGTATTCTGAGATGTACCCATTACCTTTAATTGTCACAGTGAGATGTTTGGCATCATAATAATACATACACATTAAAAAATAAGTAAATAAGGCGGTTCCTCATACTCACATTACATACACTGTCTCCTGAACCTCTTGTAGCTGCTTATTTTGGTGTCACATGGGCAGTATTTTCTGAAGCCAACATCCTTGTGTTCTCTATGCAGAATATTTTCCAGCAATTCTAGATTTTTAAAGAAATGAAAACAGAGAGTTATGTGGCATGTAATCAGTTTGCAAACTCATCCTCTTAGCATCATATTTACTTTATCAATCACTCTCAATTTACACCTAAAAGAATGTATAAGAAAGTATAAAAGAGATGTTTTATGCAGATATACAGTTGAAAAATTGTACTGTTTTATGTAGAACACAAGCCAATCTCAGACTGAGGTTCCTATCTGCACAGGAATTCATATTCCTTAGGCATCACTGCTATGAAATAATGGAGTTACAGCTTCAAGTAATTTAGATGACAGCTCAAGATTGACTAAATTAAAAGCCTTTCCTAAATCAATAAAAATTGTTCCAGAGATATTTTGCTCATAAAAGATAGTGGTTTAGAATAAAAACTGGTTGCATGGATTGCTTAGATATAAATCTTTTCTTAACTATGTTCCCAGTGTAGTTTCTCCATTTTTCAGATTAGAACATAAAATGCCCAGAACCCAGACCTGAAGAAGAGCTCTGTGTAGCTCAAAAGCTGGTCTCTTTTTTACCAACAAAAGTTAGTCCAATAAAAGATATTACCTCATCTTCCTTCTCTCTCTCTAATATCCTGGGACCAGCATGGCTACAACAACACTGCAGAATGCAAATAATCATTTAGGTGTTTAAGTGCCCATTTTGCATGCTTCACCGGTGCTTTGAGCAACCACATGTGGAATTTAGACATTCAGTTAAGGCACCCTTGTATATGAACTTAGCTCTGACACTCCAAATACAATTTACCATGTACACTCTTGGATAATAGGCTTACTTGTGTATAAGCCCACTCTCTGATTTACCAACTAAACAATGCAAAAAATGAGGGACCTTCATATTGTATATGACCCACATTTTGTGACTCTCCGACTCAGTGTTTAAAAAGGGGACTTTATGAATGTGCATGTATGGGAGCATGCTCAGGAGGCGGAGCTGCTGAGGGCAGGTTTGGCCTCTGTCACACTCACAGGCTGGCTTAAATTGCATCCCGTTTCAGTAATCCCTAGGGGCCCCTGCATGGGGCACAGCCCTGCTTTGGCCATCACTCCACCCCCTTCTTTCCTTGACCTGGAATGTCCCCTGCACCTGGAGAGACTCTTGCGGAGGCCTTTGCCCGCGATACATGGGATGGAAGATATTCCCCAGGATGGCAGCTTCTTGTCCACACTGGTGCTTGTGGTACTCTGCAACTGACTACACCAGAGCCAAGGCCAATGGTCATAGCACCATGGCAGTTGCTTCCCTAGCTTGTTCCTGCTAACTTTTGAATATCTCAGTCTGTATGCAAATATATGTGATGTTGCACTCAATAATGCTTTATAGAACTATGCTTATGAATGTGAATATAATGTAACTGGAATATGCTTCAAGCAAAAGGTCTCTTGTAAGGTATCATTACAAAGCTTATAATCTACTGAGTGTGTTCATCCTATTTGTATGAACGTATCATTCTTGTATCTGAAACTAGAAATATGAAATATAACTCTGAGGTCCTATTGTAATTATGCAAAGTGTGGGGTTTGGTGGTGGCTTGGAATCTTGATGGCTCCCATTAACTAGGACAATTGGTTGTAAATGGCTCTGTTTACTTGTAAGTCTTCCTGTATACCTGTGTGCTGGCAAGTGGGCAATGAAGTCTTACAGTGACATGTGATCATGTCACCTGAACTGGAATCCATCTTTAGCCTGGTGCTTTTCCATTTAGAAGCAGGGTGGGAACCCAGAGAGGGACAAAGGATTCCCGCCTTGTGCAAAAGATATATAAGGGGGTGAAACAGAACAAAGGGGGTTGCAGTCATGAGAAATCCCCTAGCTACCACCTGAGCTGGAACAAGGACTGTACCAGGGGAAAGGATTGGGCCCAGACTAGAAAGGAGGCTAGTCTGTGAACGAAGCTTATTGGAACATCTCTGAGGGTGAGGTTTCATCTGTAATCAGTTTCTTACTGTATTAGGCTTAGACTTGCGTGTTTTTGTTTTATTTTGCTTGGTAATTTACTTTGATCTGTCTGTTATTACTTGGAACCAATTAAATCCTACTTTTTATACTTAATAAAATCACTTTTGCTTATTAATTAAACCAGAGCAAGTAATTAATACTTGGGGGAGCAAACAGCTGTGCAGATCTCTCTATCAGTGTTATAGAGGGTGAACAATTTATGAGTTTACCCTGTATAAGCTTTATACAGAGTAAAACGGATTTATTTGGGGTTTGGACCCCCATTGGAAACTGGGGGTCTGGGTGCTGGAGACAGGAGCACCTCTTAAGCCATTTTCAGTTAAGCCTACAGCTTTTGGGGGACGTGGTTCAGATCTGGGTCTGTGTTTGCAGCAGGCTAGCGTGTCTGGCTCAACAAGACAGGGTACTGAAGTCCCAAGCTACCAGGGAAAATGGGCTCGGGGTAGTCTCAGCACATCAGGTGGCAGTCCCAAGGGGGTTTCTGTGACCCAACCCATGACAATATATATTCTATGTACTCTTCTTAACATGTTTATAGTCTGCCTTTCCCTCTACAGCCTATTGCAGCAGATAGATTTGGCTGTGGTGATTTTGTTGATGGTTCCTGCGATAAAACTTTCCAGGATCAGCAGAATGACATCCTCATATGAGAGCTCTCACCTACAAAAGGTTAATGTCCTGACAAAGGAAGAAATTTTATTTGGGTGAACTTTATGGCCAAGTGTTAAATTTACCTGTTCCTTCATCCCTTTGCTTACTAGCACTGCGTTACGGTACATCTCAGGTTATTGGGACAGTTCTTAAATTAAATCTTCATATGAGTGATGTCATATTTTGTAATTTTGTTCTTAATTTACTGTAGGACCCCCTAAATGCAGCAGCTATTAAAATCAGTCAATGAAATATTAGCATAAAAAGTGGGTTTAGGTTGGTTATTATTTTGTCTTATTAATTTAGTAGTATTTTACTACTTACCTTTCTAGAAAAAAATACTGCATTTGTTTGTGCAGATTACATTTTAAAAGAAGGAGAGAGGCCCAGCCAGATCATCTGGAATTCTCCACTTCAGGGCTAATTTCATTGTGGGCAAGAGAACTTTGTAACATTTACAGATTTTTTGAAACATTTCAAGTAGTGTGGAAATATATTTGGGTATAATTTTGTGCAGGTACCCAAGGTATTTATTCCAGAGGCCATGAATCATTGGTTGTGAAGTATATATTAAGCTGTAAGTTCACTTTGATAGACAGTTCGTGTCAAATGAAATTGACTAGCTTTGCATGTTACCACGATACTTGGAAATGGAAAACTAGTGTACAAAGCGCAGCCATGGACTCTGCATGTGCCTGTTTTTTCCAGTTGAGTTAATGAATATCTGTGACAGCATACCACTGTCTTAGGTCGATTAAAAGTATTCTGAAGCTGTCATTCACATTTCTCTGTTTCCTTGTCTCCGGATAATTCTTTTGTGAACTAGCAGTAAGCTTTTGTGGGGTACTTTTATCTGTAATTTCCTGTGGCCTTTAACTGTTATAAGTAGTACATGGGAATTAAAGTGATAGACACTTTGAAAAATACATTAAGAAGTCCATTTATTCTGTCACTGAAGTCAGTGGAAATTTTGCCATTCTTTTCAACAGAAGCAGGATCTGGCCCAAAAGCACATATCATAACCTTCCATGTGTAGCCTTTTATTCTATTTAATGTTAATTATACTACAGTGGGTTCAGCTCTGGCAGTTACAGTCTTAAGTTCAACAGAGTTATCTCTGTTTGTTCTGGATCTAGAGCCCATAGGAACACATGAAACCTTAGGCAAGTAACACATACAATCACAAGAACAAGGTCCACTATCTTTTAGTAGTTTTATTAAAGTTACCAACAAAGTTATAAATGTCACAGCATATACAATTCCTAAAGATAAGTACCATGTACCAGTTATAACTACAGACATACTCACATCCTCCTAGATGGTCTTAGAGTCTATTGGCCCTCTCATGGATTGATCATCAATATGGGAGTGGTTCCTGCTGGGGTTTTCCATAGGAAGCTCAACATTCCTGTTCTGAGCACCCTTTTTTATACTATGATTTTGTCTATACCTACATTCTGCTCATGTACATGTACATCTCTTTCTTATTGGTCTGTGTCCCCTAGAAATAGGAGGGTTGTCAATTTTGATTGGATGTACAGTAACTCCTCACTTAACATTGTAGTTTGGTTCCTGAAAAATGCTACTTTAAGTGAAACGATGTTAAGCGAATCCAAGTGGTTTGGAAATGGTTTGAGCATTGGCCTGCTAAACCCAGGGTTATGAGTTCAATTTGTGAGGGGGCCATTTAGGGATCTGGGGTAAAGATCTGTCTGGGAATTGGTCCTGCTTTGAGCAGGGGGTTGGACTAGATGACCTCCTGAGGTCCCTTCCAACCCTGATATTCTATGATTCAATTTCCCCATAAGAATTAATGTAAATGGGGGGGGGGGGGAGGCGGCTAGGTTCCAGGGAAATTTTTTTTGCCAGACAAAAGACATTATGTACATGTACAGTATAAGTTTTAAATAATTTTAAACAAACGAGTTAATACTGGACTCCCCAGTGATGGTTGTGAAGCTTGATTGAGACAGGGGTGTAGTGGGGTCAGGATGCGGGGGCTTGCCCTGCTCCACCCGCCTGGTGTTCCAGCTGGGGAACAGGGTTGGGGTGTGGGAGCTTGCCCCATTTCACCCACCTGGCGCTCCTGCTGGGGAGCGGGGTTGGGGGCTTGCCACTCCCTGGTTGGAATGCCGTGCGGGTGGAGTGGGGTAAACCAAACAACCTTATAACAGAACATTGCACGACTTTAAAGGAGTATTTTCTCTAATATATCAGTAACCTAATAACGAAACAATGTTAACTGGGATGACTTTAAGTGAGGAGTTACTGTATTCTTGGAGATTTCATCACATGACAAACTTTAATTAAAGATTAATCTTTAATTTCTGGGGACTCCAGGCCAATCCCGGAGGGTCGGCAACCCTACCTAGAAACACAAGGGACCCTGAATTCTACAGGCTGTATAGGTTCTCATTAACATTGATGTACCACCTTTATCATGTGGTTCCTCTAAATACTGATCAATCTTATCCTTCTATAATCCTACAAATTAACTCTAATTAACATACAATTAATATATATGATATAACATGTTGATTAATCATAACATCACACAATAAATGGATAATAAACTAAAATCATTGTCTACACATGTTAAAATCTGCTGGAAGATGGACAGAGGTCAAAGGGAATACCGTGAGGTTCACTTATTATCACTTTAGTATTGGCTGGTTTAGGAAAACTTGCTTAGAAAAATTAGAAACAGGAACTCAAAGATTCATCAAATTTTCCAGCAAACACCGTTGCACTTTCTCCCATAAGAGGAACTCCTGTAAAATATCTGCAAGGCTGCTACACTGTCTTCCTTCGAATTCCTCCTTTTAAACTCTCCCCTGCTGTGATGACTACAAAAAATTTGACAATGTTTAGGCAGCTGATGTTCTGTGACCACTACTTATCACATTGATCACAATTGTCTCACTGCTACCTTGTGCTCTCCCCATCTCTTTGTTGTATCTAACTGTCGTCTCTTGTTTTATACTTAGATTAGATGCTGTTTGGGGCAAAGAATGCCTTTTTGTTGTATTTATACAGTGCCTTACACAATGGACCCCTGGACACTAGGTGCTACTACAATTCATATAATTGTTAATATAATCGTCTCAGCTCCGCATACAGCTCCCTGCTGACAGCCTGACTGTCTCTTCCCCCCCCCAGCTCTGGGGTCCCTGTCCCCCGCCCCCTTGGATCCTTGCATCCCACCAGGAGCATGGTTGCCCCCCCCCCCGGCTCTTGGCTCCTCACTTCCTCAGGCTCTTGGCTCCCCACTGGGAGCACAGCAGTCACCCGGGCTCCTGGCTCCTCACTCCCAGCTGGGTTGCCGCCAGGGCCCCTGGCTCCCAGCAGCAACCTGGTTGGGAGCAGGGAGCCAGGGGCCCCAGCAGCAACCCCTCTGGGAGCAGGAAGCCAGGAGCCCTGGCGGTAGTGTGGCAGGGAGCCAATGGCCGGGGTCAGGTGGGCACAGCCTGGCTTGGTACGGGGAGCCCGGGGACAGCTGGGCTCTAGCTGGAGCCCCCACCTGCCCCAAGGTGACAGCCTGGCTGTCTTGTCAATTTCATGACCCCAGCATGGAGCCCTGAAATTGACAAGAATGATGGCCAACAGCCGATGTACGTAAACCCGCGGTGTCTACATGGACACTGCATCACCCTAACTACACCTACGCCTCTCGTGGAGGTGGAGTTATGATATTGGTGTAGTAGGGCACTTATATCGGTGGGAGTAAGGCTGTAGTGTGTAATCTGACATAATTAGATTGATTAAACTGGTTTACATCAACATAACTCTATAATGTAGACCAAGCCTCAGTACTTCAATTTTTCTTTGCTCATAAAACGTTGCAGGACATCTGCTATTAATTATGCAATGACCAAATGTTAAGCTTACGCATATTAAGTTTGAAATGTAAATAGATTTGCAAACAAATAAGATACCGAAGCTACAGCTCCACAATAGATAATTCTTTACCTTTTTAAAGAGGTCACAAACTCAAGACAACCCTATAGTTTTAAAGGTGGACTAATAAAAGTACTTTTTCTGCATAGCTACAGAACAATTTCTGATTTTATTTAGTTATTAAGGCAGACTCAGTATGTTACATGGTTCTAAACCTAGACTTCGAATGAAAAATTCAACAACACACACTGTTAATATTAATAAGTACATTATAAAACAATATCACACATTCAGATTGTATCCATCAGGCTTTACATCATTTGTGTTTTTACAGCACTTCAGTTTTCCTGATCAGGCTCACTTTTCTGATGGACACTGGTAAGCTATTATACCAATGTTCTGAGGAAAAGGCTATCTGAAATGTACAGATCAACAGTAGTAAAGAGCTTGAATGGAATCCTGTTTTGTGGGGTGTTTTAAGTTGTTTTCATCATAGGGCTGACGATAGCAAACATTTCTAAAATACTTTCTTTATAGTATTAAAAACATGAGACTCAGTAGTGAGTTTATGGTGTAGGCTTGTAGATATTCGTTAACTGGTGAGTAGGCAGTATGGGGAAGGGCTTTAATGGCTTTGCTACATTGTAAGTTATGTTTCTTTCCATAGTTTTGCATTCAGGGTGCCTTTGATTATTGTTTTTTCCATCACAATTATGGAAAACAAGTCACAATGCTTGAAATATAAATTGGATCATTTTGCTCATAAGCGCCCACTAGTCTGTTAGTAGGTCTGTCTGCCATCATTAGAGGTTGCACTGTGTATTATAGTTACCCCATGCTGTCAGACTTACATACTGGTGGTAAGAACTTGGAAGATACTTTGAAACCTGTGAATATAATATGGGTTATAATGTTTGGCAGTGAATGAAAAGTTTGAAAGCTTAATTTCCATTTTGTAGGAGGCTGAAAGGAAGATTTAAATACATGAAAATAATAGCTGTGAAACACTGAGAATATAAAATAATGCAAAACTTTAAAGATTATGATTATTTATTTCTACTGTTTCTTTGTCCCCCCATTTCTCTCCCTCTTTGTCTGTTTATTTGCCAAATGCCTGTTGTCCAGATGTTAGATTGTGTGCTAATTGGGACAGAGACTATTTTTTTTTGTACCAGTGGGGTTCCTATCCTGGTTTTAAGTCCTTAGGTGCTACCACAATAGAGATAATAAATCAAGCAATAAACAGGACATCATAAATGACAGCCTATAGAATTTACAATCTAACTGGGACAAATGTGGTACAGTATATTGAAATATAGTTCAAGTATAAAAAGACAGAGACTCTGCTAGTGAAGCGATCAACGTAGGAGGGCTCAGTGAAGGTAGTAGGTTTCAAGATAAATATTGATGATGCCAGTGTTGATTAATGTACTGAGTATGGCACTGTACTTTAAATAAAGTTATGATCAGAAAACAAATGGGTTTTTTTATTTTAAATATATAAAATTTGTAAAATGGAGCAAGTTAAAAATAGTGAAAATAACTGATTTATTGTCAGCCTCACAGAAGAAAGGAGTTTTCCAGAGAGACAAAAATAGAGAGGCAATCAGAATAGGGAAATTAGGAATGGCAATATACAAAAACCTGTAGGAGAACACTTCAACCTCCCTGGACACACAATAGCAGACTTAAAGGTAGCCATCCTGCAGCAAAAAAACTCCAGGACCAGACTCCAAAGAGAAACTGCTGAACTTCAGTTCATTTGCAAATTTGACACCATCAGCTCAGGATTAAACAAAGACTGTGAATGGCTAGCCAACTACAAAAGCAGTTTCTCCTCCCTTGGTTTTCACACCTCAACTGCTAGAAGAGGGCCTCATCCTCCCTGATTGAACTGACCTCGTTATCTCCAGACTGATTCAGGCCTGCATATTTATACCTGCCTCTGGAAATTTCCACCACATGCGTCTGACGAAGTAGGTATTCACCCACAAAAGCTTATGCTCCAATACGTCTGTTAGTCTATAAGGTGCCACAGGACTCTTTGTTGCTTTTTACAGATCCAGACTAACACGGCTACCCCTCTGATACTTGAGAATAGGGAAAGGAATTCCATGCATAGCAGGGGGGGGGGGAATGGATGAAAGTGTTCTGGAAGAAACAAACCAACAAGATATTAAATCTGAAATGGGGATTGGGCATTTGGGCAAAAGAACAAAAATGGGTTTGAATTTTTGTGGTTTCAGTAAAATAGCATGTTTTAGCTGCTATGGACTTTTTGCCAAGTTCTGCTCTTGAGTAATGTTGAGCATCAGTTATTGTTCATTCTTTCTCCCATTAGCTCCAAGTGATACTGTACTCGAAAAGTGAAATAAATATTTTAAGAAAAGCAAGGCACAAACTGGAGCCATAATCAAAGGGGCTTTATCCTTTCCATTTTTTTCTTAGGTGAACTTTGATTAACTTTTAAAACAAAACAGAAAAGAGCAAATGAGTTTGTCTACTGGATTTTATTAAGTTTTATTGTTGGATTTATTGCTTGGAATGTTAATTATTATCCTGCTCTTGCTTAAAAAGTTGTTACACCAGGCTATGTCTTTAAGCCTTTGTGTTCATTCATGTGTAATTTAATTTGACAAGAACTCCAGTTGTGCAAAATAGAATGAAGAGCCTGGTCTCAAGTTCTATTTTGCTGGGTATATTTTTTTCTGTGGCACATTGAGGATTGATTGGATGTGCTTTGATGGAGACAGTAAATCTCACCACTCACTGAGTGAGAGTTGAGGTAATTAGCAAAGCGTAGTGCTGGAGGTTACAGGCACTCACCATGGGTATACCTAATTCAGGGTTTATGGAGTGAGAACTTCAGTTATTTCTGCTTTCTTTACTTTGGAGGCATCCTGGTAATCTGTTTATCTTGTTATAAATGTTCTGCATAATCTATACAACTGGCTTTTTGGGGTTATTAATTGGGATTCCCGCAGTCACCTTGTAAAACTGAGTTTGTACAGAGAAAGTAAAAGTTCAAGTGCTCATCATTGGGAATGTCGTGTTGCTTTCAAGAGGATCAGCAATGGTCAGAACTTTTAAAATGATGCTGTGATTGCAGTTCTGTGGTGCAAGGGTTAGAGGGAAGACAGGGCAGAAGAATCTCACTCACAGCTTCCACTTTCCCTAGTTACCAAAGTACAGACTATTTCTATCCACTACTGCAGAGGAGGCTGTAGGTGCAGGAAGAGGGGACAGGCTAGAGGTGAGGCCTGCAATCTGCAACAGCTGAATGGATAGCTCAGCCACTGCTTCAGCCTACTTACTGGGGCCGCGCGATGGGATAAGGATATTCCCATTATTGCTCATGGTGACCTAAAAATAGCTGCTATTGCTCACAGAGCCAGATGAAACAGGCTGCTACTATAGTTCCCAAGGCCTTTGGTTTGGAATGGGGGAGGGGTTAAGTGGGTGCACCCTAAGCAGTTGGCCCAGTCATTCCATCAGCTGTAGTGTGTTGACTTTGCTCTGTTGAAGGGAGTGGACACCCCATTCCAATTCAGGCTGGTCACGACTCAGAATTTCCATTCTGCAGGGGATTCCAACATTTTGAAATTGCCTTTCATCGCACAACGGAATAAAAAGCTGAAATTTTGTAATTTCCAATGACTCAGAATTTACCAAAATATTTCATTTTGGAAATATTGAAATGACCTTAGAACTTCATTTTGGTGTTCACAATCTAGTAATATATATGACTATTCTATTCCGCTATATTTGATTAGGTTATAGATTGACCTAAAAGTTGTAATGATAAAGTCGAAATAAGGCACTGTTGAAACGAAGCACTTCAATTTTTTTTTTGTCAAAAATGTTGATGAAATGCTGTTCCCACTAAATGTTTTGATGTCAAATCAACATTTTCTGATGGAAAACTGTGGTATTGGAATTTTTTTGTCCAGTTGTAGCAGCTGCACTCTTCTCAACCTTGCTTGAATGTCTCCATGACTTAGATGTTGGTTAATAGAACAGTACTTAAGGAGGTGTTTTTGATTTTACATGGTCTATTTGTGAAGTTACCTTACAGTATCTGGTAATGACTCCCCCCAACTCCCACATGCTATAAAGGTAATTGTCAAAATATACCAGCTAAAAGCAACGATCAGATATCAACATGTATGCGAAGCTGTTTCCGTGAGCTACAGATCTGAGACTAGCGTTGTGTTGAACGTGTGCATCTCTGGTGAGCTTCCTAATAGCCAGATGTTCATGTGCTTACCTGGGCAGTTTGCAGGTGAGGAATGAGCAGTAGAGCTCCTGTTTGCTCTATTCTATAGGATTTTTCCTACATGCCGGAGTAAGTCCTGGCATTGATGAAGAGCATAGGATTGGGTCCCACATGGTGGCCCATCTTGAAAATTAATTTGAGAAGTCAGTGGGTGTATGTTTATATAAACATAATAACTGAGTGAGGAAAGATGTTTCATACTAGTACAGGTACATCTTTGTGTGACGTGCCAAAGCACTTGTTTATTTAGGGCTAGATTGTGCTAATAGAAATTAACTCAAAGTAAGTGGTGGTGTGGAGTTGTAGTGCTCCAAGGGGAGCACAGAAGCTGCAATCTTCCACACCCCTTTAAAGGGGTGCAGAATATACCCCACTGCTTGGCTGGCCAGATTTATTGGCCAGCATGGGGATAGGGAGCCATTATTGCATCTGCTCTGAGCCCCTTTTTCTAGCCAAGTTGAGGACCATCTCAGCAGCAGAGTCTGGGCTCCCTTCAGTACAAGGCTGCAGTTTGGCCAGCCCTGACACAGGAGTGGAGCGGAAGAGTGTCCTTCCTCCCTCTCCCCATCTCACAGATGAGAAGTCACCTTGGGTACATGTAAACAGGCCATAGCAGTGAGTCCCCCAGCCCGGATCAACAGACTCAGGCTTGCGGGGCTTGCACTAGGACTCTAGAAATAGCTGCATAGACAGCACTTTGAAGTGGCGGCTCTGGCTAGAGCTCAGACTCTCCCTAGGCTTCAGAGCCAAGCTGCACCCTGAGGCACAACTTCAAAGCGCTGTCTACCCAGCTATTTTTAGAGCTCTAGTGTGAGCCCCACTACCCCAAGTCTGTCAACCCAGGTTGGGAGACGCAATGCCGTGGGCTGTGTAGACATTCTCTTAATGGCTAGCCATTACCTAGCCCTCTGACCTAACATTTCATCTTTTAAGAGCTGTAAAGCCGTTACAGGCATTTTTGAGGAGTGAAATAGTAGATTGAGAGGTGATTTGATTACCAGGCCTAAGTACCTTCATGGGGAGAAAATATCAGATACTAATGGGTTCTCTAAACTAATGCAGAAAGGCACAGCAAAAACCAAGAGGTGGCCATTAAAGCCGGACATTCAATTTAGAAATATGGCTTTTTTTTTTTTTTAACAGCGAGGATGATTAACCACTAGAACAAACTACCAAGGGAAACGTTGGATTCTCCATCTCTTGACATTTTCAGATTTAAGATCAAGACTGGATGCCTTTCTGGAAGCTAGGTTTAGCTTAACACAAGTTATTGGGCTATGGGAAACGGAGTGAAATTCTATGGCCTGTGTTATACAGGAGGTCAGATTAGAATATCATTAGGTCTCTTCTGGCCTTAAACTCATGAATCTTTAAAAGAACCTTTTTACATGATCACACCGAGGCACCTTAAGTATACTAGCGTAGGAATTGATTTATTTGTGTTTTAAAAGAAAATATTGATATTACATATATGGGCTAGCTGGACCTTTGGTCTGACCCACTATGGCCATTCTTATGTTCTCGCTCTCCAAAGAGCCTGTGATGGTCTTTGGAGATGTCAGTATAATTTTACATTTTTAAAAATAAATGCTACTTAAATAGATTTGATTAAAAACAACCAGTAAATAAGAGGGTGATATGAGTCAACAGTGTAACACAGTTGCAAAAAAAGCAAACATCATTCTGGGATGTATTAGCAGGAGTATTGTAAGCAAGACACGAGAAGTAATTCTTCCACTCTACTCCATGCTGATTAGGCCTCAACTGGAGTATTGTGTCCAGTTCTGGGCACCACATTTCAGGAAAGATGTGGACAAATTGGAGAAAGTCGAGAGAAGAGCAACAAAAATAATGAAAGGTCTAGAAAACATGACCTATGAGGGAAGATTGAAAAAAATGGGTTTGTTTAGTCTGGAGAAGAGAAGACTGAGAAGGGACATGATAACAGTTTTCAAGTACATAAAAGGTTGTTACAAGGAGGAGGGAGAAAAACTGTTCTTCTTAACCTTTGAGGATAGGTCAAGAAGCAATGGGCTTAAATTGCAGCAAGGGAGGTTTAAGTTGGACATTAGGAAAAACTTCCTAACTGTCAGAGTGGTTAAGCACTGGAATAAATTGCCTAGGAAGGTGGTGGTGGAATCTCCATTGTTGGGTATTTTTAAGAGCAGGTTGGACAAACACCTGTCAGGGATGGTCTAGATCGGGGTGGGCAAACTACGGCCCGCGGGCCGGATCCGACCTGTCAGGGCTTTGGACCTGGCCTGCAGGATTGGCAGCCCCACACCATGTCCCTGCGGCCCCTAGGGGACGGGGAGGGCACAGGTACCGCCCTCTGTAGCTCCCATTGGCTAGGAACGGAGAACCGGGGCCAATGGGAGCTTCGGGGGAGGTATCTGCAGGCGAGGGCAGCGCGCGGAGCCCTCTGCCCCCCCCCCACGGGCCGGAAGGACGTGGTGCTGGCGACTTCCAGGAGTGGCGTGGGGCTAGGGCAGGCAGGGAGCCTGCCTCCCACCCAGTGGCACTCAAGGTAAGCGGCGCCGGGCCGGAGCCCACACCCCAAACCCCTGCCCTGAGCTCCTTCCCGCACCCCCTCCTGCACTCCAACCCCCTGCCCTGAGCCCCCGCCACACCCTGAACCCCTTCTGCACCCCAATCCCCTGCCATGAGCCCCCTCCTGCACTCCGCACCCCCTCCTGTATCCCAATCCCTTGCCCTGAGCCCCTTCCTGCACACCGCATCCCCTCCCACACCCCTCACTCCCTCCCGCACCCCAACCCCCTGCCCCAGCCCCTACATTCATGGCCCTCCATGCAATTTCCCCACCCAGATGTGGCCCTTGGGCCAAAAAGTTTGCCCACCCCTGGTCTAGATAATACTTAGTCCTGCCTTGAGTGCAGGGGACTGGACGAGATGACCTCTCAAGGTCCCTTCCAGTTCTATGATTCTATGATTAGTGAGGATTTGCTAGTTACATTTCCCACATGATTAGCCTATAGAACACTGCATTTCTTAAATGTTAGCCTTGAAATCTGAAAACCTTCTGTTTGGGATGTGGTCCTTCTTCTCAGCTGCTCTGCTCCCTGAGGCTAAGAATGAAATAAAGTTGAAGAAAAGCATGCATGCATATAAGTGCAAATTCTGCTCTCAGTTGCATTGATGTAACTATGGTGTAATTCTATAAAAGTCAGTGGAGTTGCCCCAGATTTACAATCATGTATTTCAGAGAGGATTCTGTCCCTGTTCCATAGTATCTAGCTTCTTGCTTGCTCAGATTGGAAATCGATAGAAAAGGGATTGGTATATGGAATTGCACTGAGTTAAATCCTAAAGAGGCCCTGGATAATTATCTGATCTAATGAACAAGGCAAGTATTTGAAAAATAGAAATTTTTCCCAATAATTTTTTTAGAATTTGTTTCATGCTGAACTAATCTTTTATATTTTAAAAGCTTTAAATATAATTATGTTGGTATTTTTGTAATTCTTAGTGTAGATGAATTGAACAGAGCTCAAATAATTCAGGCAGCAGTAGCCCACTGCTAGTTGTAAGTGACATTCTTGGCTTAGAATCTCAAGCAGCTGTATTTTTTTCCTCTTCAGTCTAATGCTGAAGGAACAAAAGAAACTCAATTACATATATCTCTTTGCTCCAGGTTTATATCCTTCTCTAGCATTTCAACGTACAGCCTCTGAGTGTGTTTTTGTAACTGTGTGTACGTAACATGAAGAGCCAAATTATACAGTATGTCTTAAAACTGTGCTCTACGCATTTCCCCAGCTATGGCATCCCTACAGCCCTGTGTATAAAAAGCGTCATCTTGTGTTTGTGTTGAGTGGAAGTAATTAATGCACTGAACTATGAAAGGCTGGGAGCTTATTTAAAATTAATTCTATCAAAATAGCATCTTGCTGCAGTGATGAGACAGACTTTTATATCTCAGGAAAAATCTTCAGTTGTAGGAAAACAACTTTTATTAGCTGTTCTCTTTTATTTAGAAAACAAAATGCTGCATTCTTTCATTCATGGATTGTTATTCAAAACAGTCTGTCTAGCTTTAAGATTTTATAAATCTTGGTTTAGAAACACTGGGCTCCATCCAGCACCCATTGAAATCGAAAACTCCCATTGACTTCAAAGATGCAGGACCAGACCTATTATGCTTGATAAGGCCCATGTAGGATGAACTTCATACCTATGCAGTGGGCCTGCACAAAACCTAATAGGGCTTTAATAGGACTGAACCGGTGCATAGACTTAATGCCAGTCCTCTGCACTGGTGAATTTAACCCTTATTTGCAAATGGGAAAATATACATTAGAGGCTAGATGTTCAAAGGAGCTCAGCACACTGGGTGTGGAATTCTATCTGGCCATACATGTCACAGTTGAATCTGCCGGATGATAAACACTTTTGAGAATCTCGTCCTAATTGTGGGAGCACTTGAAAAGTCTGGCTGTAGGGGAGAAATGCAAGTGATGAGCAATTCCCATTGAAGTCTATGGGAATTGCTCCTATCATACAATGGGAGGATCGGACCCAGGGACCGGAAATCCTTTCAGGTTCATGGCAACCATGCATTATATTAGGGGGAATGTTACAGCTGCAGTCCATCTCTGTCTCTTCCAACATGTCAGTTGGAGGAACAGAGTGAGATGGTTTATAAGAAAAGCAAAATCTGTCTGGCTTTTTACTATATTTGCAAAAATGGGCAAAACATTTTACTTCATTATTCAGCTCTTCCGACAGCAAAGCCTGCCAGAGATACTTCAAAGATCCACGTCTTTATTGTGTTTTCCTTTGTGCCTGTTTCATTATTTCTTTGCCAACCCATATCTACTAAAGATACTGTATATATTCTGTTATTTACCCCTTCATATAACACAAGAACCACAGGTCACCCAATGAAATGAATAGGCCGTAGGTTTCAAATGAACACAGGTAAGTATTTCATCACAAAACGCACAGTCAACCTGTGGAACTTGTTGCCAGGGGATGTTGTGAAGGCCAAAAGTATAAACGCAATACATATGTTCATGGAAGATGATTCCATCAATGGCTATTAGCCAAGATGGTCAGGGACGCAACCCCATGCTCTGAGTGTCCCTAAACCTCTGACTGCTAGAAGCTGGGACTAGATGACCGGAGGTGGATCACTCAATAATTGCCTCTTTCTGTTCATTACCTCTGATGTACCTGGCACTGGCCATTGTCGGAAGAATGGATACTGGGCTAGATAGACCAGTGGTCTGACTCAGTCTGGCCGTTCTTATGTTATTATCCATCACAGGTTTAGAAAGTCTGGATGAGAGGTTCTGTTAGTCATTATTTATTATTATTATTTTATTTATTACTACTGTACTGTGCTACCATGGAAGTGAATGGCACTTTTTCAAACTTGCTCAATTCCACCGCTAAGATGGGGAGTAGAGACAGAAGTAATCAAGATTTATTTTCTATTCAAAAAAAGTGTGTCCCCTACTGGGAAGTATTAAGGATCTGATCCTGCTCAGTGCTGAGTAGCACCACCTTTGAGTCTGAGAGTCACTGACTTCAAAGAGAAGTGAGGACATGAAGCATACTGTGAGATTGAGCCTTAAAATAGCTGACCATATTTATTTATTTTTTTATTCAAATATCTAGCAAGCAACTATAGGCCCATCCAGTGCCTATTAAAAATCACAAAAACAAATAAAGGGCTGCCCATAAATATAGGACCACACTTTTAAACCTTTTTTCCCCTTTATTCATTTAATTAAGAGAACTTTGGGCCTGATCTGTTTCCTTTGCACACCCAAGACTTCCACTGATGTCAGTGGCGGATTTGGATGAACAAGGATTTCTATGCTAGGCACCCTCACAAAGGTAGAAATGGGCACATTCACCACCCACCCTCAAATATTTACCGAAATGAGACCCACCTGACCTCTTACTACTGTGAGCTATTTTCAGTATAGACCTGTTCTCTCTGAGCTTGTCTTCACTGCAACTTGAGTGTTGCCCCTGTCTCGATTTCTCTCCACGCACACACATCCTTGAGTATAGTGATGCTTTCAACCCAAGTTGGCTGCTCCGTCAGGGCATGGTGTAGGCTGAAGCTTGAGTGAGTATTACAGACAAACACAGAGATGTCATCAACTTGAGCGTGCCTCCACCCAGTGCCAGGGGCTCTGCATTTCTCCCCTGATTGGAGAGCTACCCTCTCTTTGTCTCTCTTCCCTCCACCCTGGGGGAGGCAGTAGGGAGGAAAGAATGAAGCTTCATTCACCGTGCTCTGCCTCTAGCTCCTGCTGCTGGCTGAGCATCCACCCCACAAATGTTAGGCAACCTCAGTAGGGAGAGCAAGGAGCAACTTTAAGTGCTAATTTGCATGCCATTCCCTCTTCCCCCTCTCCCTGTGCTCCCCTTCCTCATTCTCCTCCCCATTCCGGGCGCCCTGTGTGCACCCCCCATTCTTACCGTGGGGTAGAGAAGTAAAATGTTGACACTGTGAATAAAAGGCTATTGGGATTAATGAGCAGAGCTGAGATCGGGGGGAGTATTGTGCTGGGAGGTGTTAATAGCTGCCATTAACCGGTTCTTTGATCTAGAGACAATTACGGAAGTGTTTGAACCTGCTGGCTCCGCTAACCAGATGCTGGGTGCTCCACGTGTCCCCCATTTCCTCCTTTCAGTTTTCTGATTTTTACCAGAATCAATAGGGTCCTGCCAGGGCTGGATTTACATCTTATGCGCTCCTAGGCACAGCATCTTCAGCACCCCCCGCCTAGAGCTGACCTTCGTGTTTTTCGGAAAAAATGAAACAAAAATAAATATAAACACAGCCTTCCTGGGAAGGCACAAGACCCTCCGCCATGCCTGGTGCTCCCAGCCTGAGCCAGGATGCAGCCCACTTGCCCCAGGCAAGGTGCAAGGGGGGGACTGTACCTTTTCCCAGGGCGAACGGTCCCCGGGTGTCTTCTGTCCCTTCTGCAGCCTGGCGCAGCAGCCGAACTCCGGCTCTGCGCCGGGCTGCATCCAAGTGAAAGTGGCGCTGACCATCCCCACTCCCTCTTCCTCCCCAGCATGGGACCAAGGCAGCGGGGCAGCTGAGATTGGAAAGGGGCTGAGACACTCCCAGCACCTTCAGCAGCCACCCTGCCTGGCCGCAGCTCACAGCATCCCTAGGTAGGTTGACCCGGACGCTCACCCTGCTCCAGCCCCACTGGGCGGCCACCAACCCGCTCCAGGAGCCCGGCTGCCCGCAGGGGAGCTGTATGTATTAACTTTTTAACTTCTAACCTACTTTTCACTTTTAGGCGCCCCTAGAATGCTGGCGCCCCTAGGCACGTGCCTCATTGGAAATCCTAAACCACTGATGCCCAGAACAGTCCCTGAAATTTCAGAATGGATTGGATGCAGGCTTGCAGCCTTCAGAAGGTATCATGTTACATCCAAACAGAGAAATGCCATCAAGTTGAGTGTAGAGGATCTTGCCAAAAATATTGTGGGCCAGAGTCAGCCCAACTTTATCCCATCTTGTGCTGGTGCTGGGCTACACCAGCAGGAGGGGACAACAGCAACAGAAAGTGTCTGCAACCTTCCCTCTCTATAGAGACTCAGCACAGGCTGCCAAGTGGGGCAGCAGTAGCCAGGGAGTGGGGGGACAGTGATTCAGCTATCTCCCACCCCTCAGGAACCAGCCAGAAAATGATGAAACACCCCAAGGGAGGCTGGTGGATGGCAAGAGCATATGGCCTCTCTTGGGGTGAATCCCCAGTGGCATGCAGCAGGATTAGCTAGCACAGGGAAGTGTAATTTACAGCTGCTTGCAAGCAGCTTGAGTCAATCTGGCCCACTATCTAGAAAATGAATTATAGCATGGCAAGTCATCTAGTGATGAGCCAGAAGACTGTTAGCATTTTAAGAGAACTAAAACCTCCTCTGACTATGCTGAGCCATCCCTTCTCTTATGCATTATTTAGAAAAAGCTTTAACTTGCCTTTTAAATTTGTTTCTGCTTTATCCTTTCCCCCAGCTTCACATGTATTTTTTTTAACTTATCAGGTGATCCAGTTTCAGCTCACAATTTAGTCTTTTGTTTTGCACAGTGATTTGGGATATGCATGCCATGAGCACAGCAGATCAAACCTTTCACCTCCTATTTTTGTGTATTTTTCAACAACTGGCATTTTTAGAGCAGTGTCATAATATATCAAGATATTCTTTTAAAAAAAAACCTAGGGATAAAGCCTAGCTTCCTGAATTGCTCTAAAATATGAATGTAATACAGCTGCAGAAGAGTTATTTCAAAAATAACCACCTGCAGATTAATGTTGCTTATTTTAAAATGGAAAATAAATTGGTGATTTGGGGTTATTCACAGTGGTAAAACTATTTCTGAAGGTGTCTGTATTCTGTATGTAAGGTAGATAAGTCGGCTGTGTTCCACAGTAAAATGGCAGTTCCAAATGGGGTAAATTAGACTATCTAGCTATTGCATGGTCATATAAACCAGCCACTATCTTTACTTGATTAAATCCTCATTAAATTGTAGATTCAAATATGGCTTTCTGTGCTCTAGGGCTTTGTGTACTGAGTCCAGAAGCACACCAACGTTTAAATTGGTGGCTGAGGAATTGCAGGTGAAGGTCAATCACATCTGCTGAACCCATTCCCGATTCCATCTGAAAGGTGGGGTTCAGCTGTGCCATCATCTTCTTCCCTTATTTAATTTAGTGGTATTTCTTTACCAGCTTATTGGTATTAAACCAATTGTGTATTATTTGTTTTTCAGAAGCACCGGATACTACCAGCACCCCTAACCAAAAATCTGGGGTGTGCATTCTTACTATTTCACTGAAAACATTATTAGACACTCACATCACTGCCTCTGGAAATGCAGCAATTAGCAGAATTCCTTTTTCATGTTAATTCAACATGTAATCAGTTTGCAAGAGTTTGCACCTTGCGGGAAACCATAAATGAGTAAGACTAAGATTTTGTCATGGTTATTTTAAGTAAAAGTCACGGGCAGGTCATGGGCAATAAACAAAAATTCACGGAAGCCGTGACCTGTCTGTGACTTTTGCTGCTACAGCTCCATGGTTTCTCCTGCCACTGTGGTGGCTGGGAGCTGTGGGGGTTGTTCCCCCTGCCCCCTGAGGCTGTCGCCTATCCCTAGACCCCTGCAGGAGGGCTCCCTGAGGAGGCTGTTGTGGTCACTGGAACCCTGCCGGGGCCCTGCTGGCTGCCAGCTCCAGTCCCACAGCCCCAGGGGCTGAAGCAGAAAATGTCATGGAGGACTCTGGAAGTCACAGATTCCCTGACTTCTGTGACCTCTGTGACATAAACGTAGCCTTACTAATGAGAGGGGAAAAACACAACATGGGCCAGATTCAGAGAGTTCTTCAGGAAACTTACTTAGGTTCTGTACCAGTTTTAGCATATCATTTATGAATGAATAGATCGTAGTTTTATTATTTACAAGAAGCATGCTCAAAACAACTATGAGTAAAGGAAGCCTGGGGGGAAAGTATTCCCCACTCTAGAAGAGCACACAGGGAGAATGCACCACTTGTTATATTTAACATGAGACCAGACAAGTCCTTGTTCCCCATAGTGTACTACACAATCTGGCACTACCAGGTGGATGGGATAGATCGCTCAATATACATTTCCCATCTCTGAATTCTGTGATTTCGTTGAAATCAATGAAAAGATGTTAAAGTTACACTTTGTTCAAAGGAGGATATATTTAAGGGCCAGATGCTCAAGCTGATTGGGAGCTATACAAAATTAATCAATGTACTGGGTACTTTCCATACAGATGAGGGCAGAAGGCCCACACTTACTGAAGAAAGAACAGGAGTACTTGTTAGTCTCTAAGGTGCCACAAGTACTCCTGTTCTTTTTGCTGTTACAGACTAACACGGCTGCTACTCTGAAACTTACTGAGGAGTTAACAATGTAAGGGCACACATGGCAGAGGGTAGGACAATATGCAAGTACTGTGGTCATGGTGCTACTTGACTGCATCTTGGCCAAATAAATATTTAAATAATATGACAATATTAGTCAGCTAGATTTCCCATAGGCTGCAGAGCAGAAGTGGGCTTTCAGAGAGGACTGAAACAAAGCAAGGATATAGATTGTGGATGAGCTCAGGAAGAGTGTTGCATGCTACAATGCAGTTTGGAAGAAAGAAGCTGACAAATGACTGTTCAAAACTGGCATCAAATGCAAAGCTAAGAGGTGAAATGAGATGGGCAGATAAGCAGGAACAGAAATATGTAGGGCTTTGAAGGCGGTGACAAGAGGCTTTAATGTAATGTGATAGCAGTAGAAGGTCTCAAGAGGTGTGTGTGATGTGATCAGAACAATAGGCAAACTGGAACAAATTGCTGAATTAAACAGTCACCAGTATCAGATGGTATTCACCTTAGAGCTCTGAAGAAACTCAAATACGCAACTGCAGAACGACTAACTGTGGTATGTAACCAATCACTGAAATCAGCAAACATGTGGACAAGAGTGATCCACTGGATCTCGGGTACTTGTACTTTCAGAAAGCCTTTGACAAGGCCCCTCACCAAAGGCTTGTAAGCAAAGTAGGCAGTCATGGGATCAGAGTTAAGGTTCTCTAATGGATCAGTAACTGGTAAAGACAGGAAACAAAGGATAGGAAGAAATAGTCAATTTTTACAGGGGAGGGAGGTAAATAGTGGGTCCCCTAAGGATCTGTACTAGGACTAATATTGTTCAACATATTAATAAATGATCTGGAAAAGGAGGTAAACAGGGAGATGGTGAAGTTTGCAGATAATATAAAACTACTCAAGATAGTGTGACAGACCCAGACCGGTGGGGTATAGGAGTCTGGTAGAGGGCAAATATACTGGTCACTGGATGAGTAGTTTTCTGTTCCCTGAGTGACCAGAGCAAGGGCTGCACTAGAGTAATCAGGAACCTGCTAGAACCAGTTACGGCAGACAGGCTAATTAGGACACCTGGAGCCAATTAAGAAGAAGCTGCTAGAATCAATTAAGGCAGGCTAATCAGGGCACCTGGGTTTTAAAAAAGGAGCTCACTTCAGTTTGTGGTGTGAGTGTGAGGAGCTGGGAGCAAGAGGTGCAAGGAGCTAAGAGTGAGAGGGTGTGCTGCTGGAGGACTGAGGAGCACAAGTGTTATCAGACACCAGGAGGAAAGTCCTGTGGTGAGAATAAGGAAGGTGTTTGGAGGAGGCCATGGGGAAGTAGCCCAGGGAGTTGTAGCTGTCATGCAGCTGTTACAGGAGGCACTACAGACAGCTGCAGTCCACAGGGCCCTGGGCTGGAACCCAGAGTAGAGGGCGGGCCCAGGTTCACTCCCAATTGACCTAGACTGTGGGTTCTTCCAGAGGGGAAGGTCTCTGGGTTGTTCTCCAACCCACATGGTGAATCTCTGAGGCAAGAAAATCCGCCAATAAGCGCAGTACCCACCAAGATAGAGGAGGAACTTTGTCACAATAGTTAAATCCAAAGCTGACTGTGAAGAGTTGCAAAAGGATCTCACAAAACTGGGTGACTGGGCAACAAAATGGCTGATGAAATTCAGTGTTGATAAGTGCAGTCATACACATTGGAAAACATAAACCCAACTATACATACAAAATATCAGAGTCTAAATTAGCTGTTTCCCCTCAAGAAAGAGAACTTGGAGTCATGGTGGATAGTTCTCTGAAAACATCTGCTTGATGTGCAGTTGCAGTAAAAAAGGTAGCTATGTTAGAAACCATTATTATCCCATGATTATGGGATAGATAAGGCAGAAAATGTCATAATGCCACTATATTACTTCAAGGTATGCCCACACCTTGAGTACTGCATGCAGTTCTGGTGACCTCATCTGAAAAATATTTATATATTAGAATTGGAAAAGATGGAGAGAAGGGCAACAAAAATGATTAGGGGGATGGAACAGCTTCCCATATGAGGAGAGATTAAAAAGACTGGGACTGTTTAGTTTGTAAAAGAGATGACAAAGGGGGGATATGATAGAGGTCTAAAAAATCTTGAATGATGTAGAGAAAGTGACTAGGGAAGTGTTATTTACCCCTTTACATAACACAGGAACCAGCAATCACCCAATGAAATTAGTAGGCAGCAGGTTTTAAACAAACAGAAGGAAGTACTTTGTCATACAACACGCAGTCAACCTGTGGAACTTGTTGGCAGGGGATGTTGTGAAGGCCAGAAGTATAACTGGGTTCAGAAATAATTGCCCTGTTTTGTTCATTCCCTTTGAAGCATCTGGCACTGGCCACTGTCAAAAGACAGTATACTGGGCTAAATGGACCATTGGTCTGACCCAGTATGGCCATTCTTATGTTCTTACAAGAAAGGTGTCATTAGTAGCTGTATTTTGCCTGATTGGAAAGGGACATTGTGATAATCTGGGAGGCCAGAGAAGAGGATATTGCCGTAGTCAAGCCCCGAATAGAGATTTAGTGGTATATGTAGAAGGAGATGAAAAACAACAGATTTTTGGGTCTGGCCTGGGTATGTGGGACAATGAAGAGGAAAGAGTTGGGGAGGAGGGCTTCAGATTATGGGATTTGAAGTCAGTGTGGAGTTACTATTTAAAATGATGGCATGATGTGGCACAAAGCTTTTACTCAAACTTATTTTTACTGAGCCTTTGTTATGAATAGGGCAGCGTAATTCTGATACTGGCATAGGGGGCTGACTCCTGATTGTTTTACGCTCAGCTTCTGAGATCCAACTAATCCCTGGTGTAGCTCCATAATAAAATAATAATAATTGATACTTTGCATTTATATAGTGCCTTTCACTAGAGCCTCTGAAGGCCCTTTATAAAGGTGAGTATTTGTATCCCTACCTTACAGTTGGGGAAACTAAGGCACGGCAGGTGACTTGTTTATGGTCCCACAGTGAGCCAGTTGTAGTGCCAGGAATTCTCACCTCTAACCCAAACAATCGCTATATATACTGTAGTTGTCAATGGAGCTAAACTTGGGATAAATTTGGCTTCCAGTGTTTTGGGGGGAAATATTTTCTATGGTATAGAAACCACACATTTTCCCCCCAGTTTCATGTGGATTCTGAATAAATAAGCATTTGTTTTAAATTCTGATTAGGAACAGGAAAGAAGTAGAGCTAGAGGCATTCCAGGTGGATTGTAGTAGATGAGAAAGCTGAGATATGGGTTTGATTAAATTGTCTGAGTTGGTTCTCCCACCCCCCATGCTTAAGACATGGAGAGAATAGTGCTATTTATGTTTCCTTGTAACCATCAAAATACAGTTTACATTTGTAAGATTTAGAAATAAAAAGGCAATAATTTTGCCTTTAATGTGCTAAGAGAGTTCTTCCATAGGAGCTTTAAAATACTACTAATTCTGTCTTGCTGCAAAAGAAAGAAAAGAGAGGCCCCCTGTGTTTTTAAGATGCTAATGAGGCAAGGGCATAATAATTAATTTACCAGATATTCATATTCCTACTACAAAAAAAGTCCCAGTCATTGATTTATGAGGTTACCAATCTGTCCAGTTCAGGCAGATTATTAATCACAAACACATTTAAAAAAAAATTCTTACTTTTAAAATAAATTTGAATTCCATGTATAGAACAAAACATAGGTTAATTGAATAAATACCTTAACTAGCAGGGATTTGGTTACCAAAGTATCATCTTCTCATCTTGTTTCAGTGTTTCTAAATCTCTGTACATGTTATCGGATTTCCAAGTAGGCCTTTAATGTTACTACAGAACTACAGTATTTTTATTATTTAATTCTAGCTGCTATTCTCTTCAGCAAAAAAGAAAATGCAGTTTCAAGTCCACACCACTGAGGACTATTGAAGACAAAACACATTTTTTTATGATAGCCTCTCTTTTAAAAATAAATAAATACAAGTTATGAAACCTCACTTCCTTCCCAATTTCTGGCTCCTTTTCCATCAGGACAGTTAATTTATTATTTGTGTTATAGTGGTGCCTAGAAGGCCCCAACCAATAACAGTGCCCTGTTTTGCTACCCACTGTACAAACATACACAGTAAGAAATGGTTTGTATCCCGAAGAGCTGACAGTCTAAGTAGAAAAGACATACCAACTGTGGGAGAAAAGGACGCAACATATGAGCAGAGTGATCATTGTGATGGGTAATGAACTCAAGTTAGTTCAGTGTTCGTCTGTGTGTTGTTTTGTGATGGTTTTTTAAGTGTATTGGGGGAGCCACAGTGGGTTGGGGGGAAATGTAAGATGGGGTGAATTAATAGAAATGCGGGATTGAGAAAGACAAAGGAAAGGGAAGGTGGTGAGAAGCATAGAGAGCTAGAAGTGAAGGGACTGTTAGGGCTGGGACAGGAAGAGATCAGAGCTAACACCCAGTCAGCAAATGGATACATGTATTTACAACACTACTATGTGTTGACCTTCTGGTTCTTTGATGTGGACAGAGAGGTAAAATGAGGACAGAAATATGCATAAGCAGCAGGCTCTAACTTTTATTAAACTTTAACACCGGGAGAGGTGCTATCCGCCCATCGCCCATACTCTCTTATATCAAGGCATTTATTTGGTTCCAATGTGGGGTTATAGGGCTCCTTGCCATATAACCTGTAACTAGTCCCAGGGTTTCAGGGCTCCTTACCATATAACCCACAGTGCAGGGTAGACTCTCCTCAGCTTACACTCCTACCTCTCTTCCCCCCACTCCCCCAGGATTCAGCTCTCTCTGAGTCCTAGCACCCTCCCCCCTGCAAGGGGGATAGAACATGCAGCAGGGTAGCGGACCTCGGCACACAAGGTTTCACCCCATTCCATGAGCCCAAGGCCCATCACCAAAATCCCAAGTCTTTTACCTCTGGGAACTGTTCATTTTATTCTCTTAACTGCACTGGAAACTGGCCCCAGGGGCCTCAACTACTAGCTTGCTTGCTTCCTCCTCACCCCCCCCCCCAACCATGTTGCCTGGTATCACAATTACTGTCCAGTGCATTCCCTAACACCGTGTAGTCATATGTCCGCACCTCCACCTGACAAATGTACACCAGCATCCCTGAAAACTTCTGGCCGATTGTAATGAATGTCCCTAAACCCTCTGTGTCCAGGAATATCTTGGTGACTTCTCTATACACTTTCTAGCCTTATCTACATGGGCTGGGTCTGTGGCTCCCTGCCAGACCTAGCTTGTGAGTACTTCTGACCATACTAACCTCATCTCTGGCCATGATTGCCATGCTGAGACTTGTCCGCAGGATTAGTTCCGGCTTTGCAGCTGTGGGAGGGAGGCCATTTCCTGCCTTAAGGGCAAGCGACGTATGGGGTGGGGAGTGGAGAGGAGCGAGCGGAGGGAGCCTTGGGGTGGAGCATGGACGGGGCCACAGGGGAGGGACGGAGTGTGGGCAGGGCCTTGGGGAAGAGGGGTGGACCGGGGGTGGGGCCATGGTCCAGACACCAGTGGCTCCCCTACTTCTAGGGAGCTTCTGGCACTCCTGTAGCCTCCCCAAATGAAAAACGCACGCGCCACTTATGGCTGGAATGGCCCCCAGGCCAAGTTAAATTCTGGGCGCTGGGGAATGCTGGCCATCAGCACCCTTCTCTCCCAGCTGGCCAATGGGTGCCAGAGACTCAGAGGGGCGGAGTTACCTATTATCCTTGGCGAGTGTCTCTCTCTTTTGCCACTGAGATTGTCCCCTTTTCACTGCCAGCCCCATCAAGTCTCCCACCCGTTGATGCAGGCTGGTGGTGTTTCTGAATAACCCCTTATTTACAGTCACACAGGGAATTAGCGGTCACGTGCCTGTTTCTCTTGCTTCAAGATAGGATAACCACCTGAATTGGCACGGGTTTTTTGGGGATTCTAGCAATGAGTGCCACTGATGAACTGTATAATATTTTAGCTGTTGCCAGTGGCTTTGAGAACCTTTCCAAATTATGAACTACAATGTTTTAAGAAAATGGTTAACAGTCAAAAACTACAAATGCTTGACAGCATTTAAGACTATGAGGATTTGCATGATAGGTTTTTTTCTGCTTAGTTTGCACTCTAGAGCAGGCTAATTCTACTCTTATGGTTGTGAAGGGGTCGCTGGTGTTGCTCAATGCCAGAACAAGGAAGTGGGTGTTGATTCTCTTGCTTATCACTTTCTAGTCACTCTTCAGCCACCATTAGGCAAAATGACATTTAGCCTGTATATTTTGTCTATCCTGTTTGGCGAGGCAGTGGTGTCACACTCTCAGGAAAGAGAGAAAGCATGTTAAAAGAATGGTTCTGTTTGAAAGCACTCCCTGCTATGACGTTAATTAGTTAATGTTTATACAACACTTTGAAGATATAAAGTAATATGTAAATGCTAAGACTTATTAATATTTATGTATTATGATGTACCATGATGTAAGTGTTACTAGGATGGGGGATACCTTAACTAACTGCCCTCCTTTATTCTTCTCAGATGTAGAACAGAGTTAAGAAAAATATTGCGGTCAGGCTCAGACTTCTTTAACAATAAGATAAGCACACTCATCTCCAAGTACTTTTCCCTTTGAATTTGAGCAGAAGATTGAACAATGTTTTTTCCCCTCTCTTCTCCTCTTCCTCCTCTTGGAGAAAGCTTAGAGTCTAAGCCTTAGACAGGTATTATAATAATAGGAAAGGGTGGAGAAGACAGTCTTTCTGACCGCTTATGTAATTTCACTGGTGCTCAGATACCCCAGTGATTAGAACCATCTAGATAGGCAAGTAGATATTCACAACTAATAAATTAGATTAGAAACTTTAAACTACACAAAGGATAACTGAGTTTGTTTTGTAATTCCCCCCTCATCCCCCATTCGTACTAAGATCCATCTCTGAAATGGAAGAAGTGATTCTTAGGATTGTGTATCTCACCATATGGGACTCTTCAAGAAAAACTGGGATTCTTACAGAAACAACTTTGCATCGAGGATTCCATGGGCAACTCTATAAAACACATGGCTATTATTATCATATAGGTTTTCATCTGTAGGTTCCACAGACTAGGGAAGGAGGCCCCTTTTTAGGGAGTGTGGGGAAGGAGTCCAGATAGACAATGTTCTCTTATCTCTCATGAAGTCATCCTTTTTAACAAGAGGCAGTTTACTGTAATATATTTCTAGCCGCCAGAGACTCCCAACTACTAACTCCTCATAATCAATCTCCTACTGTAATCTCTTAGGTAAGGAGCCAGAAAGGATTTTAAAGCACATTGTGGAAGCCTAGAAATCCAGTTATTCTTGTGGGGAAAATGAGATACTTTTTTTTTCTTTTTGTTAACTCCTTTCTATTCCAGCCTGTCCTATCTTCAGTTTAGCTTACTGCAGTAGATGTGCTCCCAGCCCCCACAAAGCATGGAACTAACAAAACATATGCTTACCTTTACCCTTCAGTTGTTTCATAAATGGTGTGGTTAGGTGCCTAAAGCAAGATCCCCGTAGAAACATTTCTGTATTTTAAGTTATCTCCTTTGGAATGTTAGTTATTCCCTTCTGTATTATTCATAAATATGGCAGTCATCCCGATGGGTCTCACCTAAGGGGAATATTTTTATTCCTTTTTCAAGAGCATTACCTGTAGCTTGGCTGTAGTAAAAGTGCTCCTGATGCAACTTGAAGCAGGAGCATAATTAGCCATCTTCAGCAAGGGTCTAGGCAACTAATAAATTTCATTCAAGAGCTACCTATTTACTTATGTTGCTTACTTATGTTGCTTAACTATTATAATAAAATTATGGGTGTATTTAAATTGTTTAACCAGCTTTGGAACAGGGGCCAAATTGTGCTCTTATGCCACGTGAAACAGGAGTAACTCTTTTCAAATCAATGATGTTACACTAATGTAATTGACAGAAGAATTAGGTGCCCCAGAGGAGACTTTTAGATCAGAGCACCTAGTTTTGAAAACCTGCTCAGAGAGAGGCATTTAACTCAGTCATTCTGGAAGGGAGAGGATGTGGAAAGATAAAAGGAAAGAACAGCAAAGGAAAAGCAAAAGCATCAGTGGAGGGAGAGAACAGATAAGGGGAAAGAAGGAGACAACACAAATCAGGAAGGAAGGAAATTGTTCTGGCTTGAGGTAAAAAAAAATTCTAACGAGAAATGAAGAAACCTGGGGATAGAGAGAATAAAAAGGGAAGTAAAACAGATAGTGAAGAGAAGAATGAAAAGCAAGTAAAACTGGAGAAGAAAAAGAAGACAGCTGTTTGTTGGTAATTGAAGTGTATTCTGTTCCTCTACTTTATACACTGTTTCATTTTAGCACTCTGGAAAATATCCCATTAATTTTAGAAAATATTGTCTGCACTGTTGGGCCATGTAATTAAATTAACAGGCAGGTCTTTTAAAAATCAGTATGAATCAGCAGGAGGTAAAATTTTTTCCTGAATTTCATGGAAACTGTCTTATGAGCTAACACTGGATTCCCAGAGTGGCAGTGTAACTGTCTGGCATTATTCTGGCTGTCAACAGGAGACTCATTTTGAAAGCATCTAAGTCCAGTTCCCAAAGTATGTATGGCAAGAAATGTTTCTCACCATATCAACTGTCAGAATTCTATGCTGAACAAAATGGATTCAGTGTTCTCTTAAAGACCACTCTTTCAGACCTTCATTGGTTCCTCTTTCTCTCTCATCTTTTAATTACCATAGTGATTTTTCCTGATTGCCATTTATTTCCTGTGGATAAACTGAGATTTATATTTAAGTACTTCAGAGCTGCTCAGATACTACGGTGATGGAGTCCATATAAATGCCTACCTTTGTTTTATGCTCTTCTGTTGACATTATTTATTCATAAGAGAGAGTACTTCTCAGAACAGCTTTAAGTTTGATTTCAAAGGATAAGAGTTTCATGTGAATGTCTAGCCTGTGTCCAAAACCTCACAATAAATCAGAATATTTTCTACAGTCTTTGAATGTTCATACAGTCAGCATGATTTATTTATTTGGAACTGCAGACTTGCAGCTTTCTGAAAGAGTTTTCATTTTGTTTGGGTTCCATAAAATGAACAAGATTGCTTTTAAGGGTTCAGTTGATAGATGCATAAAAACATGTCCGGCAGAGATTGACATGGCTTTAAAAAACAGATCCACTGTAGTTTGCTAGAGTCTTCTCATAGACATAGTCTTGCTTCATTATGCACATCGAGAACTCACCAGTGCTAAATGGGGTTACACACATGAAATGAGGAGAGAACAACCCAATGAGTCTCACTAATAAATGTTATGCAGATGGAAGAGGCATCCACAGGGGACTGGGTTGATTTGGGGGTTGGAGGGCAGGATTAATTGCTGGGCAGAGAACGGGCAGATGTGGGTGTGAGAGCTCCTGTAGCCGGGGCCAGAATCATTATACCCAATACATTTGGGAGAGTTAGCAACATCAATTTTCTCTCTCTCACTCACACACACACACACACACACACACACACACTACTCTCTTTGCTTTTGATCTCTTGAGGCTGGCAATATAGCGAACTCCCCTAGAGAACCTGGAATTGAACCCATTATTCCTGAGACACAGCATTCCATTGTCTAGCTAACAACTGTAAAACCCACTGGCAAAGTGTGTGTCTCCATCACCTTCTAGTAGCTGGTCCACATAGACGATAATAGCTTTCTACTGCTACCAATTACTCTGTTATGTGGCAAAGGACTGTACTGTGGATTTAAAAGTCCCAACCCTGCTGATGACCCATGGCGGGGGGTCAAAATGGTTCTATATGATGGAATTTTTTTTCAGTGTTAAAAGTTTTTTAAAGGGCTCATGTGGATAAAAAAATGATTCTGTAATGAAAGACTGTATTTCTTAGGAAGGAAAAATCAAATTCATAACTACAAAATGCAGAACAACTGGCTAGGTGGTAGTACAGTGGAAAAGGATCTGGGGGTTATAATGGAACACAAATTGAATGAGTCAATGATGTGATGCAGTTGGGAAAAAGGCTAATGTAATTCTCGGGTGTATTAACAAGAGTGTTGTATTTAGATGTGGGAGGTAATTGTCCTTGTCTACTTGGCACTGGTGAGGCCTCAGCTGGAGTACTATGTCCAGTTTTGGGTACCATATTATAAGAAATATGTGAGCAAATTGGAGTCCATAGGAGAGCAACAAGTGATATGAGATTTAGAAAAGATGACCTCTGAGGAAAATTTGAAAGAATTGGGCATGTTTAGTCTAGAGACGATAAGGCGGTGGGGGGATGGGACGACATAATAATTATCTTCAGATATGTAAAAGGTTGTTCTAAAGAGGATGGTGATCAATTATTCTCTGTGTCCACCAAGGGTAGCATAAGAAGTAATCAGTTTAGTTTGCAGCAAGAGAGAGTCAGGTTAGATATTAGAAAAAAACTTTCTACTATAAGGGTAGTTAAGCACTGGAACAGGTTACCTAAGGACGTTGCTGAATACCCATCATTGGAGGCTTTTAAGAACAGCTTAGACAAATGCCTGCCAGGGATGGTCTAGGTATACTTAATCCAGCCTCAGCATGGGCAGATGGACTAGATGACCTCTTGAGGTTCCTTCCAACACCACATATCTATGACTCTGTGATAATCTCAGTATTGGGCCCTTTTCTTCTGGAATGGTAGGTGAATTACGCCAAAAGAAAAAAAGACCTGTGTTAGAACTGTCAGTCCAGTTAATGCTAAAGTCCTATATCAGTGTGTGGTTCTGTGCTTTGTATGTTCACACCTGGGGAGTTCAGTTTTATTAACTTCCAGTGATGGGCCTAAACCAGAATCTTAGTTCCAGATTCCCCACCTGGAACCTTAGGAAAACTCATATTCATGGTAAAGCTCCCATTAGACTTTAGTGGGGCAGGATCAGGTTCTAATTCTCCAGGATTCCAAACCTGTGTAGTGAACCTTCAGCTCTGCCTTCATGTGTTGCTATTACATCAATCTAATGTGAAATATAGGACAAAAGCCCGGTCAAAAAAGGGAAGAGAGCGCAAAGAGATGTCCTCATCTCTACATGGATTAATTCTTAAGTCCCAGGCAGAGTGATGTTCTTCTTGACTATTTAATAGGCGGATGTTTCAATTTTTCCAGGAGCGGCAAAAGCCTTACTTTATATTGCATAAATGATCAAGATCCAGCATTGCAAAAGAAATTCACAACTGTCTATGGTAAAAAGGAAATGGTGTATGAGGCTTAATAGCTAGTCTCCTTACAAGAGAATACATCTTTTTTAATGTGTCTATTAGAATTTTGATTTTTGTTTAATGAATGAAAATAAGGAGTACTTTTGATTTTTTTTTAATGAAGGAAAAGCTAAAATACTGAAAGAAACTTTGAACATTGTACAAGTAAATTTCTCAGCATATTGGCTTAAAATACAAAATATAAATGTTCTCTAAGCTGATTTCCTTAAAGGTTTAAGAAGAAAATTCTTCCACTTCCATCAGCACAGCATTTGGAAATTTTACATGGTGAAAAGCTTTTCATGCCAGGCATAAATATAAAATGTTCTCAGAAATGCATTTACAGAGGCTACTATAGTTGCTGACTGTATACAGTCTATCATATGTTCCCAAACTCCCCTAGGAGCCAGTTTTGATGCTCAAACAATGCTGTAAGAGGTCCATATTTTGTGACACAATCAATATGCAATACCACTGCAACAGCCCACATGCCTTCATGTGGAAGGGGGATAATTTGGCTGTGCTCTTCCAAGTAATAAGAGCAGCAGAAGGCTCCCACCCTCTTCAGCAGTAAAATGAGCTGGCACACATGACTCCACCTCCTCCTCCTCCTAAAGGATAAAAACACTTTGTAGAGATAAATTGTGGAGCTACTTTGGAAGCAGACTCAGGCTAAATTCTCTGCTCATGTAAACTCCTCCGAAGTCAGTGGAGCTGCACCAATTTACACCAGTAGAGAATATGTTCCCGCTTCCTGTGTTCCATAATTCTTAATTATTGGGATCTTTGTCCTTGCCCATGGCTATAAACATAGCAGGAGATAATCTGATTGAGCTGATCTAGAGTCAGATCATTCTTGTCCAGTATTCGTGTAGAATGCCTTATTTGCTCTTCCATGGATATAGAAGAGGGGAAAGTTCCCCCCCTTAGAATAGGTGTTGTCTTGCATCACTGCAGAGCCTAGAGATCTCAGCAAGTGTCATGGGCTGCGAAACGAAAAAGAAGTTTATCTAGCTCAAGACCTTAATTTTGAAACATCAGGAGTGAAATCCTGGCTCTACTGCAGTCAAGGGGAGTTTTGCCATTAACTGCAGTGGGGTCAGGATTTCACCCCAGAAATTTAATGTTTTCATTTTTAAAATAGTTAATAATGATGATGGCACTAAGCTTTATTTGTGGGGTACCCATATCTGAAGGACTCTAGGTACTTATCAAAGCATAAGTCCATGGTGACTTTTAAAAACAAGGAGGCTATTATGAACTGGATCCTGAAATGAAGGAGTCACTGGAAGTGTTTGGGGTGGGACTGATGTGGCCATGCTTCTTTGTATGTGTTGGAAGGTGGAGAGTGCAGTTCTGTACGCGCTGAGATCTGGAGGGTGGAGAGGAGATGATGGCACGAATGAGGATTTCTATGGGGGTAGCACAGAGGCAGCAGCACATGCGGGAAGTGTTGGCATAATGTTAACATGGTGTACACATGTGGGAGGAGAAGAAAGAGGAGGAAAGCTCAGCCTCAAAACCAACACCAGCATACAGACAAAAGAGGCAAATGGGAGATCTACGTGACATGGGGAGACTTGGCCAAGTTACACTCACCCCCCCGAGACAGAAATCCCAGTGAACTCAGATCTTACATTACACCAAGATTTTATTTTGAATCCATTTCTAATATAGTACTACACTACTATGGGGTACTCCACTATTAGGTACCACCATTCAGGTGAAGTGTTCACCAGAGCCCCTTGTTCTGCCCATGTTTGGTGGCTGTTGCAATGGGAGTCAAAGATCCTGTCTGTTGTTTCCATCTGTGGTCTTAGATTGTAAATGCCCCAGGCAGGGAGAGTCTTTTTATTATGTGTTTCTACCCACTTAGCACAATGGCCCTGGTCTATGACTGGGGCCCTGTCAACAGGCGGGTCCCCCACCCATTAGTTAGAGTCCATGGCAGCAGCCCCACTTAGTGTTTAGCCCATGGTGGCAGCTCTGCCTAGCAGTTAGAGCCCATGCTGGTAGGAGTAGGGGTAGGAGAACCTGGTCCACCTCTTCACTGGGTTTTGACCAAGGGTCCTTTTGAGTACTGTAGGGACATGTTTGCCACATGTGATCCGGCTAACACCCTCTCCTGGGTCTCTTCCTATCACCCTATCCCTCCTGAAAGTGTGTTGAAGCTTGTAGGCATCCCTTGCAGTCCAGCCCAGGGGTCTCTGTGGGGAGAGAGTCCCTGTTTTGCACTGCGGTGCCCCCTCCTGTTGTAGTCCCTCTGTAGCAGTGAGCACAGGTCCATTCCCCTCTGCTAGCCCCTTGGCTGAGCTGCAATGCCTCGTTTTAAGCCCCTCCTCCAACTGGAGCATGTCCAGCAGGCCCGCTGGGGTGGAGCTTCCAGGACCCAGAGCTGTTCTTGTACCACTATCTCCATTAATGTAGGGTTTATTCATCCTGTCACAGGCCCTTAGGTGTTATCATAAGGAAAACAACAAATAATAATCCCACAGAGTTTTTGGAAAGAAGTAAAAAATAAATTTTTCATCCTGGCCAACATTCCTACCCTAATTAACACAACTTCTAGAGTCCAACGTTGGGTGGGAACTATTGAACACTTTGTAACTGCTAAGATTGTCTCGTTAATATGTAGGATATGTTGGGCTACTTTGAGTGTGACAGGTGCCATAAAAATCAAATTCTTGTAGTCGTAATACTAGAATGTATTGAGACAACGTGTGAAATCTGTGTCACAATATTCAAGGGCCACGTACAGTGTCTGTAGTGGCTTTGTAAATCTGTTTATATGAAAAGATAGATGAATAAACCATCAGCATTGGAGCCATATGCTAATGTTAGGATTGTCATCTGCTGAAGCCCAGCTTCTGTTCTGCATGTGTTTAATGTTACACACTATGAGTACTCTCAATGAAACTACTCGCAGTGTGTGAAGTTAAGATGTGTGTAAAGTTTTTGCAGAATCAGGGCCTAAGTTGATGCCACTAACATCTATCAGTCTAACTGAATGCCATTATCCTAAGAGCTAGTTATTAGGGTGTAAAATCACCTGAGATTTCACAAGCAGTTAGCATGAGTTACCTCTGTGATTAATATAGGCACTCTATTTTGGGCACTCTAACACATTTAAAGAGGAATGGAGCATGTGATATTCATGGTATTTTTAGTAGATATAACCATCTTTGATAAACCTAGCTGTCCAGAAGTATCATCATTACTAAACATAATACAGCTGAAAATAATTTGTCTGACAGTGGGGGAAAAAAAAAAAGCTTTTAAGAGATTACATAGATATACTATTAGGTATTTCACCAGGTCTGTAGAGTAAATATATATAGTGCTCAGATTCATAGGGAGTTTGACTGATACAGGAATTATGAAGGCTTTCTTCATGACTGGGACAAACATGATTTTATTTAATAAAAGCTTTCATCTGGCCAGGCCCACTGAGATACTTTGTTCATGTGAGTTTTCTGTCAGTTGTATTGCAAGGTCAAACACTATATGACAAAAAGAGTCAAGAGCAATTGCATGCTAAGCTTAAATACTCCAGTGTGGCCCATTTGGAAAGTGAAAATCTCTTAGGATGTCTAGGGACAAATAGTAACTTTGTCCAGCTACCTGAGGTGTCTCACTCCCACTAATTATGGATTCTACTCATTAAAAGAAATTGGAGAGGAGATGGTATGGGGCAAGGAGGATTACTGTTTCATAAAAGACATAAAATAGTTCCAGGCAGTTAATTTTGAACTGATGCATTGGAGCATTGTTAAAAAAGAATCTGATGTAATTGTAGCCAGGTATGTCCTCTGCTGATCAATTGTCCTAGATGGGAGCTGCTTTCAAGAAGAAAGGGAAATTTACAGGGAAGAAGAGGAAGCTAGTACATATAATAAAAATGTACTGCAGTTGCCTGTGGTACTGAAATGCCAAGGATTCTAGAGGCCTTTGTTCCCCCTCCCAAATCTTAAATGGATAAAATTACATTCTGAAAAAGATCAGGCAATTTAATTAGTTAATGTTTCTAACGCATTTTGAAGATGAAAAGAGTTATGTAAGTGCCATGTATTATTAATTGATATTAATATTAGTTCAGAAATTAAAGTGTTGAAACTAGTTCCACTGCTCATGTGCATAAATGAGACTTTATTATTATTGTTATATTGTATTAGTTAATTGACTTTGCCAAATTTTCGTGAAAAAAATCAGATGAATTTCCTGGAAGTTTCAGCATTGCCAGTTGGAAGTGAAACTCTTGTAAAATGGGTGCACTTCCATGATAATTATGAGCATTTATAGGATGGTCATCATCATGGTATCTAGATATACTTTGTGTGGCATAAATAACATTTCCATATAATGTAGTAAAGAACATCAATGATAGAAGTAAAGGGGTATAATTGCTATAGTCACCAGTCTAGTCCCTTGCAACAGGGGCAAACTACAGTCTGTGTTGGCCACTTCCCTCAGGGCAAGTGGGAGCAGCCCTAGCACCTAATCTGCCCTTCCTCCAGGGCCTCAGTCTGGCAGCGATCAGCCAGAAGCTCCTTCTACTCTGCTACCCTGCCCAGCACTGCTCTAGTCATGGTACTCCTAGAAGCCAGTCCTTTTCCCTAGCAGGCCAGGGAAAGACTCTCTCTGCTCTGTTGAGCAGCCCTTTATATATTGTCCCTGCTGGCCCTGATTGGCTGCTGCAACAAGTCACCTCCCGATTGGCTCGCTTAGTGATCCCTGCTCTAATTGGAGGGTTCTTCACAGGCTCCCTCTGGCCTGCTTTAACCCTTCCTCTTCCTGATGTGGGGCAACCACCCCACTATATGCACCCAGCTTATAGTAGGTTCATCTAGGCTATATTTTCCTGGTTTGTTTATGAGAAGGTCATATGAGACAATATCAAAATCCTCACTAAAGTCGGAATATATCATATCTACTGCGTCCCCCTATCCACAAGGCTTGTTATCCCGTCAAAGAAAGATATTACATTGGTTTGACATGATTTGTACTTGACAAATCCATGTTGACTGTTACTAATCACATCATTATCTTCTAGATGCTTACAAATTGCTTGTTTGATTATTTGCTCCATTATCTTTCTGGGTACCAAAGTTAAGCTGACTGGTCTATAATTTCCTGGGTTGTCCTTGTTTCCCTATTTAGAGATAGTTGTGCTTTCTAGTCCTCTGGGATCTCTCCCATCCTCCACACGTTTTCAAATATAATCTCTAATGGCTCAGAGATCTGTTCAGCCAGTTCCTTAATTATTCTAGGGTGTATTCCATCAGGCTCTGCCAACTGGAAGACATCTAATTTGTCTAAGTAATTCTTAACTTGTTCTTTCCCTATTTTAGCCTCAGACACTACCCTATTTACACTGATGTTCACTATGTCAGACGTCCAGTCTTTCTGGTGAAAACTGAAACAAAAAGGCCATTTAATACTTCAGTCATTGCTGCATTGTCTTTCCCTTTTCATTGAGTAATGGGCTTACTCTCTGTCCTGCGACTTCCTCTAATGTATTCTAATATATTTGCAAAACGTTTTCTTGTTACTCTTTGTGTCCATAGGTAGTTTAATCTTGTTTTGTGCCTTGTCCTTTCTAATTTTGTCCCCATATGCTTGTGTTGTAGTAAAAGCTGATGGCAAATTGTGTAAAGCCACAATGAGTGACTACTCCACATCTACCATGAGAAAGCAAGTGGAAATTGGACACCCTCAATCTCATCAAGATAATGTGCTAAAGATTATCTGGGAGCACTATGCTTTTAAAAATGATAGTCCAAACTCAAATGTACACATTATCGCAGAAATTTGTTTTAAAAATCTATTTTTTACATTAAAGAAAATGGGTGAAATCCTGGCCCCATTGAAATCAATGGGATTCTTTTGTCATTGACTCCAGGGACTCCAAGGAAGCCAGGATTTCACCCAGTATATAGTATTTTATTTTTAGTGTGCTGAATACTGTAGGCCAGATTGTGATCTCTTACACTGCTGGAGAACTGTAGTAACTCCACTGAAGTCAAAACAGTTACTCATGTTATGACTGAGAATAGAGTTTGGCCCAGTTTTCCTGGGGTTTTTCTATTTTGTTGGCTACTATATGAAATGGGTATGCTGTGACTTCTCTCGGTCAAAGAGAGAGTTAGCAGCAAGACTTAAATAAAGTATTAAGGGAACGGGAACATTTCCCTCTCAGATCAGTATGGCTGTAGTCAAGGTTTGTATTCTGCTCTCTGCATGCACACATTCCCCAGTCTTGTCCTGCATGTAGGGAGAGTAGGATACTAAACTCGAGTACTGTGGTATAGATCTCTGACAAGAATTTTGACCACAGGGGTAATAAACTATTCACAGATCATCTTGTAACCAAATAAGTTACCAAATGTATTGAGGATTTGTTGGAGGTTAGGGAGACAGGATTATTAAAGCTGGTCAGCTAGAGTAAAGTGTCATTAGGGTATAGCAGTAATTTGCAGTTTAGAGACTCTGTTAATTCTAGATGTTCCTTGATATTGTCGGGTCCTCGTTCCATTTTACTCTAGAGAATACTGAAGGGGAGAGAGAGCAACTTTGAGGATAAGAGTGCAGGCATTTATTGCTACTAGAAGTTGACTGTGCAGTGCTTGAGATTTAACAAGATACCATTTTAACCTGCTGCTAGAGGCTGATTCTTAGAGCTGGTCAAAAAAATTTTGATGAAACAATTTTCCAATGGAAAATAAATGAAAATATTTCACGAAAATGTGTCTATTATGATAGAAATAAAGGGGCATAACTGCAATAGCTAGTACCAGTGGCTGTAGTCTGATTGCAGAACTGGTGGGGAAATTTTGAAAAATGTCCCTTTCTTGAATTGGATACAGCAGGAAAGCAGGAGACCAATGTTAAAAAAGTTTAGATCTCCATTGAATAAGGAATCTCAATGAATTTCAACACAGTGTTTCTTTTGCATTCTTCTGTTGGGGATGTAGAGTCAGATGTAATTTGCCTCCTAGCAGAAACAACATTCACCCAAAGTTGTCAATCCAGGAGGATTCTATTCTATTGTACATAGGTTCTTAGACTCTCTGTAGTATTCGAGTACCTTCCAGCAGTGCGTTAAGTAACATGACTAACATCTGTCATATGGATACATTCTTTCTTGCATCCTTCCCCAGAATTGTGTGTAGTGTAGTGTTTTGTTTGGGTAGACTTTTTTTATGTACACATTGCTGTTTGTTTATATTAGAGGAAACAAGTCAAAAGTTCACCTTGCTCTTGCAACAGAAGGTAGTGAGGTTTCCGATGGTCCTTCGTCTGTGGGGATGTTCTTTCCAGAATATGAGACTAACCCCTGAGAAAGCTCTATCTCCTACACAGATGAGTTTCACCTTGTGTAGAAAGTTCCAGTGGGCCTGAGGAACAGAGTTGTTGACCACAGTCCTCATCCTGGAGTTTTAGTAGGTGTTTTAGACAGCTTGGGCCCAGGACACTGAGGGTACATCTGCACCTGAATAACTTCAAGACCCATGGCATTGTTGTGGCTGGCCTGGGTCAGCTGACTCAGGCTTGTGGGGCTCAGGCTGTGGGGGCTAAAATTGCTGTGCAAACCCACGTAGCAGAGGACGTGTGCCAAAATGCTGCATTGCTGTAGTCTAGACAAGAGGTGACAAAAGCATGTAAAACTGAGGCCAGATCATTGTCTGCCAGAATGGGCCACTGCCATTAGAACTCCCCTCCGGAGCCTCACCCTCTACAGCACAGAGGGAGAAGCAGGGTAAGGCACTGCACAGTCTTGTGCTGCTTTGGTCCATAGTTTAGTGTGTCTGGATGAGAATCTGGTGATGACCCACTAGCCCCCTTGTTTCATCCATTCCCATCTACCCACTCCAAATCTTCAAAGCCTGAATCCCACGGAGTCAGTATGTTGAGTAGGTGGCACTCCCATGTTCTGTGCCCCCGAGCTGGTCTCCATGGTAACAGGCCACCCTACACTCATGGAGGAGGTGACAGGAGCCTTAGTCTGTCACAGAGTTTAAGCTCTGTAATTCCCATTGTTTTTAATGGGAATTATGCTGCTAAAAAATCCCTTTAGCAACAATGTAAAAATTAAGACTCAAATTCTGTTCTTTCATGCTTGTAGTGAGTACAGCCTTCTGCATTGTTCTCTCTCTCTACTAGAAATTCCATGCACACAAGTACAGCAGAATATTGGAGCAGACAGATGCGATATAGATCAAAAAGCATACTCTTGCCTTCAATTTTTACAGAATGTAAGGGGTAAAGAACCAAATTCTGCACTGACAGGTGACTATGCATGCCCAGAGACAGAAATGGCCCCTTAAATGCTTTCTGTCGACCCTCCAGCACACCATTCTACATTCATGGATGGAATAAGAAACACTGCTGCCATTTCTGCCATTCTGTCCTGTTCTTTTACAGCAGAAACCTTTTGGTTGTGGGACTTGTAAATTCTGCCTCCTTTAACTACTTGACATTATTTCCCCTCTGCGCCTTTTCTCATAGACTAAGATTTGATTTCCCTCCCTCTCCTCTGTAGACTTTCCCTCCTAACTTCACACCCATAGTGTCTCACCCACCTTTCTCTAGGGTTGCCAACCCTCCAGGATTGGCCTGGAGTCTCCCGGAATTGGCATCGATCTCCCCATGACTATTGAAAGCAATCCGGGAGATTTTAATAGGATATTTTAAGAAAGTGACATTACGTCATGTTGGGGGGGAAAAAAAAATCTCCCGGAATAGCTTCAGTCAGAGTTGGCAACCCTACTTTCTTCACTGAGATAAAAGCTAACACAAATAGGAAAAATGTTCAGATGTATAGGCTACAATGCTAAATTTCTATTCAGCATTTTATTTATTGGTAATACTGAGAACGAGATAAGTACCTGAGTACTTGTCCTAAGAATATTCACTGGGCTAAAAACCAAATTCACATAGGCTGTTTACACTTCCCTTTTGTTTTTTGGTATCAGGGATCTTTGGGGAAACCAGCACCTGAATAAGACTATAAACTGTATTTGTAATAGGCAGCTGAGTCTAAGAATTATGCTCATCAAATCAGTAAACAGAAACTATACTATATGAGCTATGTGTTCACAGCTAACTAACACTTCTCGAATATCAAAGATTAGCAATAAACTGCTCATAACTCTCTGTAGACCAAGAATTATTAATGCTATGTATATTTTGGAAAAAAATCGTAGTAAATAGATTAGAGAAGAGCATCAGCTGCTAGTGGACACTTTGATAACAACAAAAAAGACTAATTAATCAAATGAGTTATTTGCTATGAATTCACCTTTCAGCTCTAGTAACACCTTATGATCTGCTTCCACCAGTCAAGGTCTGTCTCTTATCATAGGGAACTCTAGTGATACCATGGGTGACAGATTGGAAGTGCACAAACTATGGGAGTTTTGCCATTGACTTCAGTGGATTCAGGATTTCATCCTATATTTTAGTTTTTACCTCTAAGTCCAACTGCCATGTGGGATACAGGCGATAGTGGTAGGAAGCTAGAATCTTTTAAATAATTGCAATATTTGCCATATCTGGCCAGGTCTGGAGTTAATTTCTGTCCTATTACACAAATGATAGTAGCAAATTTTCCCACTGTAGCTACAAATGGTTTCTAAAAGATAAGACGTAGGTGAAACCTGTATAAATTATCTTAATTGTTGCACATTGTACAGGGAAAATGTTCAAAACAACTTACTCATAACGTTTGATTATACACAATGAGCTGGATTCTCCAATCTGCTAACGCTTTTTTGTGCTGCTTTTGCTGGGTAAAGTGGCCTAGAGCTTCCTGGAGATTCTCCAGGGAAGAATTCTCCTTGGTGTAGGGGGAATCTCGGCTAAACTAGAACCTCCCCTCCCCCCCCCACCCCACCTGCTGATGGGGGCCTGTCAGAGGAGGTGTGCAGCCAGCAGCACCATCATCATAATTTAGAGCAGGAGGCAGTTAGAGCAGAAGGAAGGTCTAGTGGTCAGGGCCCATAGCCTGGGATGCCGGCGATCTGCGTTCAAATCCCTGGCCTACAACTGACGTTGTGTGTGACCCTTGTCTAGTCACTTAGTCTGTCTGGCTGTCTCATCTGTAAAATGAGATAATAGCACTGCTCCGCCTCATGTTGTGAGGAGAAATACAGGTAATGGGGGCCAAATAGGTACCTCAGCGAGGACCCTTCTTGCTCTATTTACACTGGGACTGGGTGGCTCTGGATCAGGGAGCTCTGACCTGCTCTCTCCAGCCACCGCACACAACTATGCCTGAGTCCAGCTTGTGTGTTGTGGAGAATCAGGGCCAATATATTTTAGTGTAGGTGTCAGAGTGAAGACTAATTTTTGACATTGCACTGGAATGGAAGTGGATATATCAACAGGGGGAGAAATTGTGCACGGTGGCTGGCAAACTGGTCCAAACTAACTCCAACCAAAGCCAGTATATCAGGCGGTAAGATACCTGTTCCATACAGCTAGATGTTGCCTTCAGTTGAGAGTGTCAGAATTGTAAGAAACTTTTGGCATTTCAAGCATAATTGGAAACAAGCAGCTGGCTCCCCTTGAATCTGGTAATATGAACTTGAGGAGTCAGAAAGAGAGAAGAGAATATGTTGGGAGCTTGAGAAAACCAAACCACTGAGATCTTTAATTTGCTGCATGGTTTGACTCCGAGATGCAGGAACTGTTTTATTTGTTTGCATCCTGGCTGATGAAAACCTTAATTTTATCCTGGACTCCATCAAAAGAAAGGCTGAATATTGTTAGGGCTAAAAGTGATCTTTTGGATTCCTTTTGTTTCCCAAGTTGGTATAAAAACACTAGTAGGCTCATAGCCGTTTTTTAAAAAGAGCATTCAGTTTGTTCACCCGTGCCAAGACTTTTCTGATTCCACAGGATATTTAAGCACACTTCTAACTTAAAGCATGTGAGTAGTGCCTTTATATTTTTATGTATTCATTGGTTTACATAGCATCTATTGCAAGTGCTTTCCATTAAATATCTGATTTGTTGCTAGACTCATCAGCTGTGGCCTCAATGAGCTGTCAGTATTCCATGCATCATAGAGAGTATACTTGCAATAAACACTCTGAGCAGGATTCTTGGTGTGCTCTGGTGAGCAGCTCTGGCCAGGGGAATTCCCTCTGAGTGATGTGGAGCTGGTGTAGTGGCTCTACAACATTCCATCCCCAGGCCCCACAGAGGGCATGGCTGGTGAAAGGGGCTATGACCGGAGTGACTGTGTGCTCTGGCTGTTTGCAGCCACCAGAACTGTCCGTTTGGCCAGCCATGGGTAACCAGTTGTAAATTAGAGCAGCCCTCAAGCTGCTGTTATGCTGGAGGTCAACCCAGCCCCTGGACAGCCTCATATTCAGGGAGTCACAAAGGTGGTGTAAAGTCATCTTTGCTCTTCCCTCCAGACTTGCACTGGGCAGAAATTGGCCAGACCCAAGAATCGAGGTGTCTGACTCTGGTGGGCCACCAGGGGAGTGAATTGCAAAGACCTTCAACTGTGAACACCTTGGAGCAGTGGTTCTTAACCTGGGGTGCACGCACCCCGCGGAGGTGTGAGATGCCCTTTCTGGGGCTGCGAGACATGGCAGATTTTGTTAGAAAGTAAATCATCAAAAACACAAATTAAGCACAGGCACGTAAGTACAACTACTTTGTTTCATCGAACGTATGTATTTATCAGGGCCGCCCGGGGGGAGGGGGGGACACAAGTGGGGCAATTTGCCCCGGGCCCCACAGGGGCCCCCATGAGAATGTCAGAGGCTCCCCCCCACCTCTGCCTTCCCCCATCTCCCAGCGCCTCAGCGCGCTGCGTCCAGGAGTGGCCCTGGACAGAGCTAAAGCGGTGTGGCTCCAGCGGGGCCTGAGCTCCTCCCGCTCAGAGCCGCGTGGTAAGGGGGCGGGGCTGCGAGCGGTGGGCGCTCAGGTCCCGCTGGAGCCACGCCGCTGCAGCACTGTCCAGGGCCGCTCCTGGACGTGGTGCGCTGAGGCTCCAGGAGAGGGGGGAGGCAGGGGTAAGCGGCATGGTAAGGGGGCCGGGGGTGGGGGGGTTGGATAAGGGGCAGGGAGTCCTGGGGACCGTCAGGGGACAGGGAGGGGGCAGAGGTTTGGGGGGGCAGTCAGGGGTTGGATCGTGGGCGTTCCGGGGGTCTGTCAGGACTTGGCGGGGGGGTGGATAGGGGTCAGGGCAGTCAGGGGACAGGGAGCAGGGGGGATGGGGTCCCGGGGTGGTGGTTGGGGAGGTCTCGGGGGTGTGTGTCAGGGGACAAGGAGCAGGATGGGTCGGGGATTCTGAGGGGGGCAGTCGGGGGGCAGGAAGTGGGTGGGGGTTGGATAGGGGGCAGGGCCAGGCTGTTTGGGGAGGCACAGCCTTCCCGACCCTAAAGCTCATTCAGCAGTTTGAGGCTTGCAGACAGCTATTTAACACAATGAGCCAAGCTGTTATCTTTTCCCTTAGGGCTACCATCCCTTTCACTTCTCAAATGCCAAATATAGTCTACATTTAATTTCAGTACCATAGGGAGATTCATGTCAGGGGAGGGTAGCTTCATTTAAAATTAGCCACTTTAGATTAACAGTGATAGAGCCAAGAGAGCCATGGGGGAGGGATCACATGAGAAAAGCAATATCCTACACCACCTACCTCCTTCCCAACCCTACCAAGGGAGACGCCCCTCCCCTGCATTCCCCAAGGCTCCAGAGGGGTTAATTCAGTGGTTCTCAAACTTTTGTACTGGTGACCCCTTTCACATAGCAAACCTCTGAGTGTGACACCCCCCCTTATAAATTAAAAACACTTTTTTATATATTTAACACTATTATAAATGCTGGAGGCAAAGCAGGGTTTGAAGTGGAGGCTTACAGCTCATGACCCCCAGTAATAACTTCGTGACCCCCTGAGGGGTCCCGACCCCCTGGGCTAATTTAATTTTAGCACCCTGTGTCCATTCACATGCATGTGCTATTTTGAGCATTTCCGTTTTCACAACATAGGCTCATCCCAGATTCTGGAACAAGCTCAAATGCTCAGTTCGTGGAGTATGTACATAAGCTATACTCAGCGCCGTATTATTGCCTAGGCCGACAAGGCCTAGGCCTAGGGCGACAAATTTGCAGGGGTGGAAGCTCCCCTCCGCGCCCTGCTCCTGCTCCAGCTCACCTCTGCCTCCTCTGCAAGTGCGCCACCGCCTCCTGTTTCTCTCCCCTCCCAGCGCTTGCGCCGCGAAACAGCTGTTTCGCGGGGCAGGGAGGGAGGGGGAACGCCGCGCGCTGGGGGAAGAGGCGGGGCCGGGGATTTGGGGAAGGGATCCAATAGGGGAAGGGAGGGGGCGAAGTTGGGGTGGGGACTTTGGGGAGGGGGTTGGAATGGGGGCGGGAAAAGGGCGGAGTCAGGGCGGGGCCAGCACAGCAATTATTTCCCAGCCTAGGGGCGGCAAAATTATTAATCTGCCATTGGCTATACTAAGGACAAACCCACAGTAACCGTCTCCAGTTTGTGAGGGACCCCCTGGAGCCAGTCTCTAGGAAACAGATACATTCATGAAGGTTAAGTCTATTAATGGCTATTAGCCAGGATGGGTAAGGAATGGGAAGAGACTGTCTAGGAAGGAGTATGGCAGAAAGGGATCTAGGGGTTATAGTAGACCACAAGCTAAATATGAGTCAACAGTGTGATGCTGTTGCAAAAAAAGCAAACGTGATTCTGGGATGCATTAACAGGTGTGTTGTGAGCAAGACACAAGAAGTCATTCTTCTGTTCTACTCTGCGCTGGTTAGGCCTCAGCTGGAGTATTGTGTCCAGTTCTGAGCACCGCATTTCAAGAAAGATGTGGAGAAATTGGAGAGGGTCCAGAGAAGAGCAACAAGAATGATTAAAGGTCTAGAGAACATGACCTATGAAGGAAGGCTGAAAGAATTGGGTTTGTTTAGTTTGGAAAAGAGAAGACTGAGAGGGGACATGATAGCAGTTTTCAGGTACCTAAAAGGGTGTCATAAGGAGGAGGGAGAAAACTTGTTCACCTTAGCCTCTAAGGATAGAACAAGAAGCAATGGGCTTAAACTGCAGCAAGGAAGGTTTAGGTTGGACATTAGGAAAGAGTCTATGAATCTATGAATCTATATGAGTCAAGGAAGCCAGCAGAGTATCAGAAACCTGGAAAAATCTCTGACTGGATGGGCTCAGGTGTTTGGTCACAAGCTGAGGTGGTTCAAAAGTTTTTTGTAAGCAGAATTTTTTTATTATTTCTTTAAACAATCAAACACAGCAATCAGCAAATATTTGGCCACACACTTCTGAAACCCCAAACCATGTTCAGGTTTTGGCAGACTAATTTCAGCTTTTCAACTAAAAAAACCACAACAAATTTTGAAGGAAAGCAGAATTGTCCGTGATTTTTTTTCTGCTTTTTAAAAACCCCTAGTTTTTGATCCAAAAAATTTTGATGGAAAATATTTGTCCAACCCTTTTAATGAGCTTTAGTGCCTTTTAGCACTAGCTGATGCTGAGAACCAGTGATACCTTGTAAAGGTAACTTGAAAAGAAGTTTTCTCAAAAGTGGGTTTGTGCCGAGATGCGGAAGGTTTTTAAATGTTTATTTTTCCCAAGGCCGCCCGGGAGGGGGGCAAGTGGGGCAATTTGACCCAGGCCCTGCAGGGGCCCCCACGAGAATATAGTATTCTGTAGTATTGCAACTTTTTTTTATGGAAGGGGCCCCCAAAATTGCTTTGCCTGAATCCTCTGGGCGGCCCTGAGTATTTATTAACATTATACAGTACATTTTTAAAACGATTACTGTAATATACAAACAAAAATATATCTAGGTTTAAAGAACTGACCTACTTCAACGATTTTTGATAAGGGTCGTGAGAACATATTTTGATTTTTGATAAGGGGTGCGAGAACATATTTTGAGAACCAAAGGGGTGCAGGCTGCAGTAAAGGTTAAGAACCACTGCCTTAGAGAAACAAAATGCATAATGCTATCAATATGGAACATGAGGAAAGGGTTGATCTCTTGGGTGACTAAGTCCTAAATCAGAAGCAGTGTGATCTAGTCCTTAGGAACTGGGAGTTAGGAGTCCTGAATTCTAGCTTTGTTTCCTTGGGCAAATCACTTAACTGCCCTGTGCCTCAGTTTCGCCATCTGTAAAATGTGGATAATGATACTCTCCCACCTTTGTGATCTGCTTTGAGATTGGCCGAAGAGAAGTGGTGTGTAAGTGGCAAATATTTCTATTATATAGAGGGCTTTAAAAATTACCAATGACACTTCAGTTTGCACTCAGAATAAAAGTGGTGCAAATTAAGGCATGGAACCGAAAAGAGCAGTTCATGAAATAGGTAAAATGTGCTCTGCTTAACTTTCACCCATCGCCATAGTATTTTGCCCTGCCATTTTATCTAAGTATTGGGAAGTAAGCTGCTGTGTTCTGCACTCACTGAAATTTTCAGAACTTTGTTAATTAGAGAGCATTACGGTAATCTTATCTAAAATGCATTTTAGCTGACATGAACAAGAGTAATATTGTTAAACAATTGAAAAATTGCTGTGTATACATTAATTTCAGACAGTATGCACATTATTTTAAAAACCTCCCAGTTCCAGAAAAGAAGATTACATGGAAGATTATTCAGCACAGAGATGAATGATGTTTCCTTTCTGCTTTTGACATGTACAAAAAAAATTAGACATTAGAAAAATATAAAGTCAACTGACATTTGAATGATATGCTGTGAAATCTCATTTAGGAGAGTTCCCCAAGTGGATAATACCTGGCTACAGACTAATTTCCAGGCTGTGGGTGTGATAATTGGGATATTGCCCTACCAAAGGGGACAGAGCATTTCTGGTGCTGAGAAGATAGAAAAGGCTGAGACTGCTAGAAATTCCAAGTTTGCCTTCCCCTTTTGAGGAGTGTTGCTTTCACCTACCTGCAGTTGGCGGAGTTCAAGTGGCAACTATTTCAGTCTTTCACAAATCCATGACTGGTCTATTGCTGTTTGCCCTTCCAAGAGTTTATGATAGGCTGAAAGCTGTCAGATAAGATTTTAATTTTAGTGCTTAACATCCTGTGACGGGGCAGCCCTGCCCCGCACTAGCCCCAGCGGTGTCAGACTAGTAGCTCTGACGGAGGAAGTCCCGCCCCATTCGTACTGGGCATGTTCCAAATGCTCAGGGAGTATAAAAGGAGGGAACTCAGCTCAGTCTGGGCTGGTGGCCGCAGGGGAAGGACCTAACTGGGAAGCTCCTGCAGAGGACCAGCCAACACTCTTGAAGCTGCTGGGAACAGAGACTTCAACGGGCTGGCACGAACCCCTACTGCAGGAGGAGCCAGGGGAGGCGATGGACCCGGAGACCAGCGGAGAACCCTGGGACTTGTGGGAGACCCCAACTCCCAAGCCGGTAGGAAGCGACCGGGGGGGGGGTGACGGACTGGTACCTTGTCCCCAGTAAGCCTCAGTGTGTTTTGGTAGGACCCCCCCGCTGAGCCAGTAGTAAGGTCCTACGGCCCTGCAACGAGGGTTACTGCTATGGACTCTGGTCACTAGGCTGTGCTGCCCTGCAACGAGGGACAATTCTGTGGACTCTGGCCCCTAGGCTGTGCTGCCCTGCAACCAGAGGCAATTCAGTGGACTCTGGCCACTAGGCCGTGCCGCCCTGTAACGAGGGGCATAAACCCTCACACATCCCTTTATTCAAGTCCATTCATAAGTGCCTATTAAAATTCTTGTCTTTCAAGACTGCATTCCTCATGGCTATCAGTTCTTTTTGGAGAATCACTGAGTTCTAAGCTTTGGCAGTTGATCAGAAGATTCTCTAGTTTCAGACTTTGCTATATACAGATTGATTTCCCTGCCAGTCTTTCCCCCTCACCTGCCTTATCTATCTGTCTTAGTTATTTACTTTCAAGGTTAGGCTATTTCAGATTACAGACTATCAAGAGGTGACTCAGCTTCTGCATTGTGGATATGAAGGAGTTCCTTAAAGCATCCATCCTTTTTGTTGCTGTTAGAGATAAATGCAAAGGTAATGAACAGCATTTGTAGGTAGTTTGTGTACAAATGGACTGTAAGGCTTATTAACCTTCACTGTGTACATGAGAGTCTTGATTCTTTGGAGCCATACAACAAGAACTGTGGCTTCACGTACAGCCTGTATTTGTCCAGTTCTCTTGAAGGAGATTTACTGAGCTGCTTTCTTCAGACTATCCAAAAACATTATTTGGGTTTGCAGTCTATACACATAGTAGCTGAGTAATGGAGCTGCCTATGGTTGATACCATATAAATAAATATGAAACAATAATTCCATAACTTAGTTTCCACCAGTTGGCATCTGAGTGCCTCATAATCCTTAATGTAGTCACCATCAAAACACCCCTGTGAGGAAGTGCTGTTATCTCCATTTTACTTGTGGGCACTGAGGCACACAGTAGATTAATTGCTCCAGGTCTCACAGGAAGCCCGTGGCAGAGCAGGGAATTGAACACTGGTCTGCCAAGTCTCAAGCTTGTTCCCTACCCACTGGACCATCCTTCCTCTTCCATATGTCACTCAGGTAAGTGGCAACCAATCCTGGGCAAGGATTTTTCATACCCAAGTCCCCCTCTTCTTCCTGCAGACAAGGAATCTTCCTCCAGTTGTTTCTGTATGTCTCATTGCAGCAGTTGTACCAGCCAACATCTTTTTGAGGTGCTGTCGTCTTCTCCAAGCCTCTCACAGCTCTGGAGTCCTCTTGGAATATCTAGTAATTCTCTTTGAGATCTACTGATGAAAAGCACTGGGTAAAAAGCTAGGTGGTATTATTATTATTCGAGAAGATGACACTCAAAGACCTCTTTAGAAAACTGAGGGCCCAACATTCCCCATATGTCCTCTCTCTCCTTCTGCCCTCCATCTTGGGTCCATTCTGTGTGGAGTGTTCCCCCCCACCCCCCGCCTTAGCTAAACTGGGCAGAATGAGATCAGAAGCAGTGGCGGATTAGGTGCTTGCACCATGCTTTGGCAGGCCCCCACTATTATTGGAAATTAGAGGAGGCTACCCCTGGAGGATCAAGACATCTGGGAAAACCCATTAAATTTAAGGTGAGCCCTAAGACACGATTCAGATGGAGGTGGGACATTCAATTTCTCCTTGCCGTCTCAGCTGGGGATGCCCTCTCTGGATCAAACTGAGTGTTTATGTCCTCTTTGCTTTTCTTGTTGGGGGAAATTCTTTCACCTCTCCTCCAGGGAACATCCAAAGTAGGACCCCTTCTTTCTTTGGGGTCCTTGGCTGTTCATTCCATCATTTCCAGGGATCTCTTCTCTGCCTCCTGACACACAGATCCACCTTCTCACTCTTCTTTTTGGACAGGGTCTCTTCAGAGGAAGAAGAATGTGAACGAGTCTCGGATCCTGCACTTTCTTTCCTCCTTGAAATTCTCAGGAGAGACTCTCCAGAGGAATGGGCTTATCTTAGTCTCCCATCTCACTCACTTTAGGGCACAAATCCCTAGGAAACTAAGCCATTTTCCCCCAAGGGAGGGCTCATTAAATCAATTGCTTGTGTGGATCCCTCCATCATTTAATGGTCAAAGTGGGCCCTATGCTTTTGACACCTAAAAGATATGCTGTAGTTCAAACAGGAATGGCCTGTGTTATTCTGGGAGGGGTGGGGGTCAGACTAGATGATCACAGTGGTCCCTTCTGGCTGTAGAATATATGAATCTCTGAATAATCTTGCACACAGCCCTGAGAGAGTTCTCGCAGAAGGAAACCTCTCTATCTACTCCAGACTCACATTTGATCAGACATAAAACTCATGAGTGCAGGGGAAGTGCCAAAAGGATTGGGGAAGTTTTTAAGAGGATTGGGCCAAAAAAAACCTGATGAGGTTCAACAAGGACAAGTGCAGAGTCCTGCACTTAGGACGGAAGAATCCCATGCACTGCTACAGACTAGGGACCAAATGGCTAGGTAGCAGTTCTGCAGAAAAGGACCTAGGGGTCACAGTGGACGAGAAGCTGGATATGAGTCAACAGTGTGCTCTTGTTGCCAAGAAGGCTAACGGCATTTTGGGCTGTATAAGTAGGGGCATTGCCAGCAGATCGAGGAACGTGATCGTTCCCCTTTATTCGACATTGGTGAGGCCTCATCTGGAGTACTGTGTCCAGTTTTGGGCCCCACACTACAAGAAGGATGTGGAAAAATTGGAAAGAGTCCAGCGGAGGGCAACAAAAATGATTAGGGGTCTGGAGCACATGACTTATGAGGAGAGGCTGAGGGAACTGGGATTGTTTAGTCTGCAGAAGAGAAGAATGAGGGGGGATTTGATAGCTGCTTTCAACTACCTGAGGGGGCGGTCCAGAGAGGATGGAGCTCAGCTGTGCTCAGTGGTGGCAGATGACAGAACAAGGAGCAATGGTCTCAAGTTGCAGTGGGGGAGGTCTAGGCTGGATATTAGGAAACACTATTTCACTAGGAGGGTGGTGAAGCACTGGAATGCGTTACCTAGGGAGGTGGTGGAGTCTCCTTCCTTGGAGGTTTTTAAGGCCCGGCTTGACAAAGCCCTGGCTGGGATGATTTAGTTGGGAATTGGTCCTGCTTTGAGCAGGGGGTTGGACTAGATGACCTCCTGAGGTCCCTTCCAACCCTGATATTCTATGAACTGGACTAGATGACTTCTTGAGGTCCCTTCCAGTCCTATGATTTTATGATTCATACACCTCATTTTTTGAGCATCTTCTGTTACTTTTCTGTTTCCTGTTTATGTGGTTCCTATTCTTTTGATATCATCGCTACGATGTGATGCCTGTTCTGTTCATTCTCACTAAAGCACCTGGCATTGGCTCCTGTTGGTAGACAGGATACTGAGCTAGATGGACTATTGGTCTGACCCAGTACGGCTGTTAAGTTCTCACTAAACCATCTTTTGTTTTACATTATCCTGGAGGAGCACTGCCTATTGCTAAAGGGAAAAGTAGCATAACATTATCTGTCCCATAGATGCTACATGAAATTCTAATAAACTACGAGGGGAAAAATTGTTTAAGCCTTTTTTTTTATTTTTTGAAAGAGAAGAGGTCGACTGGTGAAGACCTAGGACCTTTGGCTTATCTTGATGTGAAAACATTTAATAATTGCTTTAAGAACTTTTGCATACTTGGCAATAAAAAAGTTAAGTCATGTTTCCTGAAACAAACCACAGAAATGCATGTCAGATATTGAGGCTTGTTGAACTGTTGTATATCCTAATTATAAAAGAAATATTTAGGCCCCAGTCCTGCAAAGAGTTAAGCACATGCTTAACTATGCACTTAGTAGCTAGCCCCATTTTGGGATTACTCACAGAACATAAAGTTAAGCATGTGCTTAAGTCTTTGGACTGAAGCCTTGTACTCCAAATTAAATCACTTATTCAGCATTGTAATAAAGCAAATGTGTTTGGCTAAGGTGCAACTGTGTTTGGCTGAGCCACCTTTTGCCATGCTGGCTGAGAATTTGTGTAACCCCCACCCTCCTATGGAATTTAGCATTGCTGTCATCTTGGTAATGTACCAGAATCATTAGAAGATTGAATTCCTATGATCTCTCTGGATCTTCACTACAATATAACCTATGAACAGTCTCCAGATCTGTGTAAAGAACTTCTAAGATCTATTTTTTATATCAAAGTTTCTTGCATTATGGGTTTTTCAGTTCTTTATCAATCCACCTTTGGAAAGAATTATGGTGGCAGCTCTGCACCACCCCATACTCAGAGTAAGTTATAAAGACTGTTGCCCAGAATAATTATTTGTATGTCTGATTTTTGTTGCCCTTCTCTGGACGTTTGTTATTCCTTCTATGTCCTTTTGGAGATTGTCTGACCAAAACTATTCAAGTGAAGCATTATTCTGTAATACAGTATGTTCACCTTAGCCTCTGAGGATAGAACAAGAAGCAATGGGCTTAAA
>NW_020664448.1:10023678-10032499 GCF_002925995.2 Terrapene triunguis | reverse complement strand
GTTAGCCTCAGACCTTACCCTATTTACACTGATGTTCACTATGTCAGTCGTCCAACCACTGCTAACCTTTCTGGTGAAAACTGAAACAAAAAGGCATTTAACACTTCAGCCATTGCTGCATTTTCAGTTATTGTCTTTCCGTTTTCATTGAATAATGGGCTTCCTCTCTGTTCTTGGGCTTCCTCTAGTGTATTCTAATATATTTTCAAAAGGTTTTCTTGTTACTCTTTGTGTCCGTAGGTAGTTTAAACTTGTTTTGTGCCTTGTCCTTTCTAATTTTGTCCCTATGTGCTTGTGTTGTAGTAAAAACTGATGGTAAATTGTCACAATGACTGACTACTCCACATCTACCATGAGAAAGCAAGTGGAAATCAGACACCCTCAGTCTCATCAAGATAATGTGCTAAAGATTATCTGGGAGCACTATGCTTTTAAAAACAGTAGTCCAAACCCAAATGTACACATTATTGCAGAAATTTGTTTTACATTAAAAAAAATGGGTGAAATCCTGGCCCAACTGAAGTCAATGGAATTCTTTTGTCATTGACTCCAGGGACTCCAAGGGAGCCAGGATTTCACCCAGTATATAGTATTTTATTTTTAGTGTGCTGAATACTGTAGGCCAGATTGTGGTCCCTTACACTGCTGGAGAACTGTAGTAACTCCACTGAAGTCAAAACAGTTACTCATGCTGTGACTGAGAATAGAGTTTGGCCCAGTTTTCCTGGGGTTTTTCTATTTTGTTGGCTACTATATGAAATGGGTATGCTGTGACTTCTCTCAGTCAAAGAGAGTGTTAGCAGCAAGACTTAAATAAAGTATTAAGGGAACGGGAACATTTTCCTTTCAGATCAGTATGGCTGTAGTTAAGGTTTGTATTCTGCTCTCTGCATGCACACGTTCCCCAGTCTTGTCCTGCATGTAAGGAGAGTAGTACTGAACTCGGGTACTACAGTATAGATCTCAGACAAGAATTTTGATCACAGGGGTAATAAACTATTCACAGATCATCTTGTAACCAAATAAGTTACCAAATGTATTGAGGATTTGTTGGAGGTTAGGGAGACAGGGTTATTAAAGCTGGTCAGCTAGAGTAAAGTGTCATTAGGGTATAGCAGTAATTTGCAGTTGAGAGTCACTTTTAATTCCAGATGCTCCTTGATATTGTCAGGTCCTTGTTCCATTTAACTCTAAAGAATACTGAAGGGGGGAGAGAGAGAGCAACTTTGCAGATAAGAGTGCAGGCATTTATTGCTACTAGAAATTTACTGTGCAGTGCTTGATATTTAAAAATATACCATTTTAACCTGCTGCTAGAGGCTGATTATTAGAGCTAGTCAAAAACTTTTTGCTGGAACAATTTTCAAATGGAAAATGAAGTTCAGTCTAAATCGAAATGTGTCAATTTCAACAAAATTTTAGATTTGAAAATGTCAAAATGAATTATTTCATCTTTCTTGTTTCTTTTCTATAATGTTGATAAAGTAAAAATGTTTCATGTTGACTTTTGTTTTTGAATAATTTCATTTAAACCATGACCCTTGGTAAATTGTTCCAGTGATTAATTACACTCACTGTTAAACATTTATGCCTTATTTCAAGTCTGGATTTGTCTAGCTTCAGCTTCCAGCCATTGGATCATGTTCTACCTTTCTCTGCGAGATTGAAGAGTTTCCCCATGTAGGTACATATAGACTGTAATCAAGTGATTCCTTAATCTTCTCTTTGTTAAGCTAAATACATTAAGCTCCTCACGTTTATCACTATAAATCCACTTTCTTGCCTATATTGAGAATTTAAAAAAAATTAAAACATTAAACAAAAAATTAGCTTAGTTTAAAATTTTAAGGCTAGAAGGGACCATTAGACCTTCTAATTTGATCTCCTGTATATCACAGGCCATTAAATTTCATTCAGTTACCCTTGTATTGAGCCCAATAACTTTTGTTTTTCTAAAGTGTATCTTCAAGAAAGGTATCCAGTCTTGATTTGAGGACTTCAAGAGATGGAAAAATCTACCACTTCCCTTTTGTAGTTTTGTTCCAGTTGTTAATCATCCAAAAGTTTAAATGTTGTGCAGACTTGATTTAGTTTTTCAAGTACTGATAAAATTGAGAAGACTGTAGTTTCAGAATAATTTGTTACATGTCTTGTTACCTAGATTTGTGGTTGGTATTCACTGACATTTAAGGCTGATAATTGGTGTCCAATGAATCCAAAGCAATGTGACATCCAAAATAGAAACTGGGGCAAAGTATTTCTTGGCTTATGGATGTTCATCCATTGCACTCTCCACAGCCTGTACAACCTGTTGCAGCTTTTCTCCTTAGGGGAAAATATCAGGTACACTTTTAAAAAACATGACCCTGTGTGTACGTGAAAGCATAGTGCACACATTAGAATAGATGTTACACAACTTTATCTCATGTTTTTCACTTTGACATCAACTCCTTTTTTAATTGTTTCCTCCCCTAAAATTATTGTAGAAGGAGTAAAATACTAGCTCTTTGACATATACAGTGTTTTATCAAGTACAATACAAAATAAAACAGGTTCTTTATGCAGCTTTAGGATAACAATGGTTTGATTTTTTTTTTAAATGACTGTATTTTTCCTCCAATAAATACATTCTTAAAATAGAATTGTTGTAATTAAAAAATCAATGCAGTAGAACACTGGAGGTCTACTCCTCTTTCATTCACACGGTTACCATGGAAATATGGATGTTCTGCTTAAATGCACTAGTTTAGCTATAGTTCATAAACTAAAAGAGTAAAATGTTAATTCACAACTGTTGTATCAATGGCAAATCATAAAAAAAATATACAAAATGTCTCCAGTATTTTGAAACAACCACGGAAAATCCAAATTTTATTTTTGACTAAATAATCATAGGTTTCTAACCACGTAGGTTTTCTGATGTCTCTATCTCTTTCAGTGGATTGACTCTCAGAAGGCCTGAACTCCTTAAGGGCCAAACTCTACTACTTAGCAGACATGCATATTAAAGTGAGTGCACAATATAAAGATCAGACTGTCTTGTTATAATGAGTTATGAAAATAAATCTTGTAAATTCCTCTGTTCAGGAAAGCAACAACCCCTCTGCACACCATGCTGGATGGAGGAGCGTGTAACTTTTGGGAGTTGTGCTGATGGAGTTTATAACGGCCCATGCAGCTTCAAATGTTTTAGTGCTCTCTGAGGATGTTTGGCCTTTGAATCTTTACCATGGATTTCCTTATGGTTATGGCCAGGAGCGGCACCAGGATTTTTGCCGCCCTAGGTGGCAGCGCTCCTCCTCTGAGCATTCGGCAGCGGGGGTCCTTCCACTCCGCATCTTCGGGGCACTTGGGCGGCGGGTCCCGGAGCAAGTGAAGGACCCACCGCCGAATTTCCGCCGAAGACCTGGAGCAGAACGACCCCCCGCTGCCGAATTTCCACCAAGGACAGCAAAATGCCGCCCCCCCAAATCCTGCTGCCCTAGGCGACCGCCTAGGGTCGCCTAATGGAAGCGCCAGCCCTGGTTATGGCCCCATATTGTAGTACAGGCTGGAAATCACTTAGGAAAGTTGATAGCATTACCAACAATGTTAGTGTTTTGCTAAATTCACCTAATTTGTGTAATTGACCTGCACAATGAACTTTCATTGTTAAGAACAGGAACTTCAAAAGCAAGAGTGTTATGTGGCATTGAAATTATTTGTGAATCTGGGGATACATCCCTTTTAGAAGGCTATTGTCAGATCATAAATTCAGTGGGGAGACTGCTATTGTCCCTTAGTCACTGAATACAATATGGACATGTGACGGCTGCCATAATAGGGATTAAATGGATGACCTCCAAAGCAAGAAACAGGAGTTACCATCGTGTGAACTGAACAGCCAGGCTTTGTAAATACATGCTGACAAGTGGATTGTAGATAGAGCTGGCCAAAAATTTTCAATCAAAACTTTTTCTCGATGAAACTGTAGATTTTGCAATGCCAAAACATTTCATCAATTTGGGTTGATTTTGGTAGATTGTTTTAGTTAAGAAGAAGAAAATTAAATTTAAAAAAACTCTTGAAAAAAATCAGTGTTTTGTTTCAACATTTTTGAAATGAGATTTTTCATTTTTTGTTTAATTTGATTTTTTAAAACAATGTGTTTTAAAATAGTCAAAATCAAAACTGAACCTAAACCATTTTTTTGAGTTCTTGACTTACTGAACATTTTGAAAAAAATTGTTTTCAATTTTACCAAAAACTAATTTTCGTATTATAATTCTGAATTGCCAGCAAACCAAAACATCCAGGATTTGCTCAGCTCTAGTTGCTAGTAAACAGGGAGGGCCAAATGGGGCCATAAATTAGTTATAGAAGCCTTCGTCAGGTGCCTTCTGAAGCCCCCTTCATTCTGGATCTCTGTTCCTTCTTTTTCACGGTTAAGTTTTATAGCCTGCTGACACAGGGAAGCCCATTTCTGTGAAGTGAGTTGAAGACAGACATTGCTCAGGACCAGGACCACTATTTAAGACCAGGACATTGTTTATTTAAAACTTGGTTTTTGCTGCCATTTGCTTTCCTTAGAGCTACCTATAAATGGATTTATGGCATTGTTTTGAAATTCTAACCACAAAGGCTTGGTTCATAAAAATACATATATTTTATACAGAGAAACTGTTTCCAAGTATCAGAGGGGTAGCCGTGTTAGTCTGGATCTGTAAAAAGAGACAAAAGTCCTGTGGCACCTTATAGACTAACAGACGTATTGGAGCATAAGCTCCCACTTCGTCAGACACATGTTTCCGAGTAGATTATGTTTTTCTCAGATATCCCATCAAACCCTTTCCTTTATACAACCACAGAGGACAGGAAACCAGTAAAATGGTGATCTAATCAAGAATGGGGTATTAAGTACTTGACAACCAGACAATTGTGTATTTAGCAGATTCCAGAGGGAAAAAAAAGAACCAAAGCACTATTAGGGAAGGCTGTTGCTTAAGTTAAACCTGCCCAGGGAAAAGTCATCTTTATTTACTGGCCTGAAATGCAAGAAGATATTTGCCATAGCAACCTTTACATAATAATGGCAGGGTGTCCAGAATGCCTTTATATTACTGAAGAGGGGTAACCTGTGAATAATTTATTCAGCCTCTCACTCACTCTCTCTGGAAATTTCAAGATCCACTCAGTTCAAAACACTATTTTAGCACCTCTGCTTGTCAGTTTCCCTTGCCTCACTATGGATTTATAACAGAGAATCTAAATGCCCTGTCCTGCAAATACTTACTGTCACTACCACAACTAGTTCCAAGTGCTCAATAACAAATTTGTATAGTATCAGGCCCCAGCCTAGTAGTTCCTGCAGCAAGATATGTTTTTCCACAAAAGCCCGGTGAATCCATGCTATGCTAGACCTGAAATCTGTAGCAAAGCACTGTGTTTTCTGCAACTCCTGCCCACTGACACGGACATGTTCAACATGTTGAAGTTTCTGGCAAAACAGGGTAAAAATTGAAAATATATACTGTGTGAATTATATAAACTTCTTTAGGTTTTAGTCTTAATTTTGAATTAATTGTATGCTTTTACCAGTTCAGTCACCGCAAGCATGTGATCTTGCACTATCATATCTCTAAAATACTAACACAGAGCTTGTTTCCCTGCTGGGTTACTCCAGTTTTACATGGGTAGGCTTCCATTGAAATCAATGATGTTGCACTGGTGTAAAACTGGAGTCAGGCAGGGGAGTTGTTACAGTACTATAAAGTAGGTGTGTTGCAGTAGAGTTGATACACTAGTGTGAAACAGGAGTTCCATAGGTGAAGCCGTGCTCTGAAAGTAGAATTGATACAAGGAATGGAAACCACTACCTTTATGAGAGGAGACTCAAAGAGCTTGTCTTGTTTAGCCTAACCAAAAGAAGGCTGAGGGGCGATATGATTGATCTCTATAGATACATCAGAGGGATAAATACCAGGGAGGGAAAGGAGTTATTAAGTTAAGCGCCAATATGGACACAAGAACGAATGGATATAAACTGGCCATCAACAAATTGCGGCTGGAAATTAGGCAAAGATTTCTAACTATCAGGAACTTCTGGAACAGCCTTCCAAGGGGAGAAGTGGGGGCCAAAAACCTAAGTGGCTTCAAGTCTGAGCTTGATAATTTTATGGAGGGGATGGTATGATGAGAAGGCCTACAATGGCATGTGGCCCATTGGTGACTGCCAGTAGCAAAAATCCCCTACGGCTGGAGACAGGACACTAGATGGGACAGCTCTGAGTTACCACAGAAAATTCTTTCCCAGATATCTGCTCAGGGTCTAACTGATTGCCGTATTTGGGGTCGGGAAGGAATTTTCCTCTGGGTCAGATGGGCAGAGACCCTGGGGCGTTTTCACCTTCCTCTGCAGCATGGGGCACAGGTCACTTTCAGGTTTAAAGTAGAATTCTCTGTAACTTGAAGTCTTTAGACCATGAATTGAGGACTTCAGTAACTCAGCCAGAGGTTAGGGGTCTGTTTCAGGAGTGGGTGGTTCTGTGGCCTGCAATGTGCAGAAGGTTGGACAAGATGATCATGATGGTCCCTTCTGACCTTAAAGACAATGAGTCTAAAAGACAGAAGCATCAAAAAAGTACGTGGGGAAGGATGATCGGCACATGCACACATACAATGATTGTAGTTGTCACTGCTGATACTCATAGGTAAGGCTACGATTTAGTCACAGGTATTTTTAGTAAAAGTCATGGACGGGTCACGGGCAATAAACAAAAATTCACCGCCTGTGACCTGTCCATGACTTACACTAAAAATACCTGTGTTTAAATCTTGGGGTGGGGAGGTGTTGGGGGTGTGTGGGTGGCTGCTGTTGGGGTGCCCCAGGGGGCCGCTGCTGTGGGGGGCACCCAGGGCCAACAGCACCAGGGGCCACAGACCATGGCTGCTTCGGCTGGGAACCGCTGCCCAGGACCCCGGACTGTGGCTGCTCCGTCCGGCTGCCTAGGGACCGCTGCCCAGGACCGCGGACTGTGGCTGCTTTGGCCGGCCAGGGACTACTGCCTGGGGCCATGGATGCTCCATCTGTCCGTCCAGGGACCGCTTCCTGGAGCTGCAGCTGCTCCAGACAGCTGCCCGGGGATCACAGCCCGGGACTGCGGACCACGGCTGCTCTGGCTGGCCGCTTGGGGACCGCTGCGTTCGGGCTGGAACAGTGGCTGGTGTGGCTGTCTCTGGGGCTGCTTGAGCAGATTTTCCCCTGTTGTGGACTTCCTATTATCAGCTTTGTGCCAAGGGCAGGCATTATAACCACCAGTAGATGCTCAAGACCGGGGCCTAGGCGTTATAAAATACATTCATTTCTTGAAGAGAGCAGTACCTAAAAAATTAGATTATTGGACTAAGAAATGTACATGCCACAATGCAAAAATGCTCCAGGGATCAGTTTGTGTAGCTTACATGATCCAGCCCTCCTCAAATTAACCTCCTGATGGTTTGCTTGGAGGTTCTGATTCTCTAGCTACCACTCAAATGCCTCAGTCTTTATGTACCAGCTGGCTATCACAGGAACAGGAGTCTGCTCTGTATGAAGGTCAGGGTCTTGCCATTTCCTGGAAGACTTCTTTTTCCCCAAACAGCTGAAGGCAATGTGAGTTTTTCTTTTGTAAAGACTTGGGGATGGGACTTTGTATTATTTGCCATTGCCCTAAGTATCTCTTATGCAGGTGATCACTTAGGAGTCATACAAGATGCATTTTTATGTCTACACTGTTCTGTATTCTTTTTGTAAGATTGCTATTTTCCTGTTTGTTTTTAATTTTGAGATGTTAACTTTTTAAGACCATGCAGTATAAGGGTGATTCAGAGACTTTCCCGAATGAAGTCTTCAGTAATCTATTTGGTAGAAAGGAGGCATCTGTCCTGGCCTAAACTTGATTTTCATATGCATCTACATTGGGGTGGCCAATCTGCAGCTCTTCAGAAGTTAATATGCGGCTCCTTGTATAGGCACTGACTCTGGGGCTAGAGCTACAGGTGCCAACTTTCCAATGTGCTGGGGGGTGCTCACTGCTCAACCCCTGGCTCTACCACAGGCCCTGCCCCCATTCCACCCCTTCCCGCCCCCTCCCCTGAGCCTGCCGTGTCCTCTCTCTTCCCCCTTCTCTCCTCTTCTCCCTCCCTCCCTCCCTCCCCCCCAAGCCTCCTGCTTGCCACAAAACAGCTGATTGGGAGGTGTGGGGAGGGAGGGGGAGGCACTGATCAGTGGGGCTGCCAGTGGGCGGGAGGTGCTGGGAGCAACGGGTGGGGGGGACTGATGGGGGGCTGCTGACATATTACTGTGGCTCTTTGGCAATGTACATTGGTAAATTCTGGCTCCTTCTCAGGCCCAGGTTGGCCACCCCTAATATACATGCTTGCCTGATCCTTGCCTAGGAGCAGCTTCAGGTCTGTACATCTATTCACCTTTGCTTTTTTGAGTCAGATTTCTCTGGTGGATCACAATTCCCCAAGATCTGTGATTTTTTTTTTTCTTCAACGAATTAGATGCTTAATTTTAATTGTTAATGTACCGTACTGAGAAATAAAACTGCGATTTCTTTCCCTCTTTATTCACTTGAAAAGTGAAGGAGAAAACATCAATTAAATCTCCAATATTTTTTGCTGAGCAACATGTTACTATGTTGTGGCTCATTTATTGGGAATTGCGGCAGCAGAGGTCTGTGAGCTACTGTAACTTTGAGATGTGATCAGGGCCGGCTCCAGGCACCAGGCAACCAAGCTGGTGCTTGGGGCGGCACCTGGAGGGGGGCGGCGCGGCGCTCGGGCCGCCGGGGAGAGC
>NW_020664448.1:10014061-10023578 GCF_002925995.2 Terrapene triunguis | reverse complement strand
CCCCCCCCCCCCCCTGTGGGGGGGGGGGGCGGCCGGAGGCTTTTTTGCCTGGGGCGGCAAAAAAGCCAGAGCCGGCCCTGGATGTGATAGCAATATTGACCAGGGCAGCTAGACTCCTGTTTAATTACTAGTAAAAGTTGTAGAATAAGAGTTTTTTTCCGGAAGTCATTGCTTATGCTTGTGGTTGTGATTAGTAATTACCTATATTTGTATGACAGACATAAATGGGAATCAAATTAAGTAGCTGTTTTAGTATACAGTATAGAGTAACATATAGCTTTAAACACCATTGCCTTTTTCATTCCTAATAAAAGGCACAAATAATGACAGACTAAAAATAGCTGTTCACTCAGAATTGACGACAGTTTCCTAGTGCCAGTCATTATGGAGAAGCTGAAAAACCTGCTGTCTTTCCCCTTCCCCTAATTGTTCTTCTTTAAATGCGTGTCTTTCTGTTTAAGCTTCTTCACCTCATTGCCCACAAAAAAAATACTCCCTGACTTTGGCAGGGTTTCAGCATCTCTGCAGATTTCTGGAGGGTTTATGTAAAGCATTATTTTTAAAAATCCTAAAAGTCACTGAAGATTTTTCTATTAAGTTATGCTTATCCTACACAAATTGCTCTGTGCTGATAGGGAAGGTGGTAGTGAAGCCTTTACCGCTCTTTTCCTCCCACAGTTATCTGCTGCAGTGGGGAGGGGGAGGGCGGTGGGAGGGAAGTCTTTTCCGGTTTTATTTCTGAAGACAGCTTCTTAATCCAGTGTGAATGTTAGTGGTTTCCAGTGCTGGAAATGAAGAGTTGGATCCTTGCTTTGGACTTCATGTCCTTTCAGACCAGTAAACAATCAGTTAATTGGTAGCATCCTGTGGCTGACAGGAGTGAGAGGAGTGATTTCATCTTATTTTTGTGCTTGTGAATTAAGGTTTAGCCTTCTGGCTAGGTTCTGGGTTTCATCTTTCTGGAAGATAACTGAACATTCAGAGTTAGTAGTTGCAAAATGTGAGGTACAATCTTCACTGGGATTCTCTGCTTTCATTTTAATTTTTCTCTGTCTGTAATCCCAGCCAGACAAGAAAACATAGCTTTTAAAGCCGATGGTCCGTGTTCTTAGCTAGGAGCACAAGGAGATTCATGATTTTTATAACTAGTTCATTGCATTTTTATTAAATGAGGGTGAAGGAGTAGGTGGGACTTTTTAGCCATATAAAAATAGATTAGCACAGTGGACTGAACTTGCATTTGAGGAAACATTAATAAACCAGCCAGCCATTGTCCCTAATCAGAGACTGTATTTGTAAGTAGAACGTGTTGAATCTGTAATAGTTGATGACGTTGTCTTTGTTAAAAGGGATGCTGCATCTTTAACAAGACTAGACAGAAACATTGCAGAGTCTACAGTAAATCTCAGAACAGAAAGAGTCCTTTCTTCATTTCCCACATGTAAAATTTATTCCATTGGTAACATATTAAAAAAAAAAAAAAAAAACTCAAAGCCATACGGAAATATTAGTAACTGGTTAAATTTTAATTCCTCACCTTTCACCTCTGGGTGAGTCTTTGCCCCCTCCCCCGTTTTATATTCTCCCCAAATTTAAAATGCTGGAAGGAAAAGCAACTGAGGTCTAAGTTTCAGATGCAGAATTGTCTGCTAATTGAAATTACTGGGCATAATGCTATATATAGCCGATGAAGAGATATATAGCTTTCACTCAGTGCCTTCAAGACATGTCTTTTTGTAGTCAGAAAAACAGAGATCAATGCATTTTCAAACTGACAGAGAGAACGGATGCTCCTTAGTAGCACATGCTCAGGATCGTGTGTGTTCCGTTTGTGCAGAGCAGAGAAGCTGAATACTGGTCCATATGCTCCTTGTTTACTGCAATGTTTTTTGCATGTTACTGTGCGCTCCGGACTAACGTGAAGGTAAGAAGAGATGAGACAACAATTTGGCAGAAATGTACATGTAAAAGCAGCTGCAGAAAATGTCTACCTTGTATTCCTCGGTACTTTGGAATTGCTGGCTGAGCAGGCATATTATTACAGGTGGTTGTGAAGGCTTTGTTTTATTGTGTCTATGTAGCTTAACTAGAGAAGCATGTTTTAATTTTGTAGTATAGTGACTTTCAGTTTTAACTGTTTGCAATTCAGTTCCTACCTTTTGTCTGCTATGATAAAAATGTTTTGGTAATGTCCAGGTAGGCCAGAAACAAGAATCCTAAAGGCTGTTTGTGGAAAGCTACATAGAATTCAAATACTCTCCCCTCTACTCCCTCCTCCTTACCCTTATCCCCAAAGTGATAAATCTACATGTTTTCTTGTTGATTACTTGTCTGAGAGCCAGGGGTTTTCTTGTAGCTGTATTTACATCCAGATTTGTTTTTAACTTGTCACCAAATCCATTCAAACAAATGATAAGAAATGTCCTGAGAATTAAAATATATATTATCACTCTGCAAATTCCAAGGAAAATATGGAAAATGCTAAGTCTGCTGGCAGCATCAATCCCATGGTCACTGTTAACCAGCTTTTGTCGCTCATGTTAGCATTTTTTGCTCTGTTAATTAGCCTTAAAACTTCAATATAAGTTGTTAGATTTATTCCCTTGTCAGCAGCTAGGACAATATTAGCAGAAAGGATCACTGACACTGTATTCAGCTCTGAGCCAAGCAAGTGGGCCAGCTCTGGGAATCCAATTGCATAATTTAAATGAATTACAGTCTTCTGTCAGCATATTGGGGAGGTACTATTGGCATTCTGATTGTGTCAGGCACAGTGGAGTGTTTCTTTCTGGGAAGGAAAGCATTATAAAAGAAAAGTAATACAAATATTTAACTGGATCAATAATTGTAAAGAATATTTGGGTTTTAGACTGCTTTTTAACGTCCCTGTGAATAAAAGTAAGCTTTCTGTATGTAGGCTTGGTATGAACAACAGATTTGATAGTGGAATGATGATCTTTGTATTGTTTACTAAGTCAAAAGGAATTTTTGGTCATTAGCCTTTTTTATTTTTAAAGGTATCATTTCGTCAACAACTTGCATTCGGAGAACATAATCCTGTAAATGTAATCAAAGTGTGTGCTGCAGATAGTTTTACTGAATTGTCAAGACTTTGCTTTTTATTACTTTTTCATTAACTTTTGTAATCCACTTTCTTCCCCACGTCTGACAGGGAAGATGGAAAAAAATACAAATTATCTTTGACTACTTGGACAGCAAGCCAACATGTACAGCTAATAATTTTGAATGCCACTGTTTGTCTTATTAAAAATATAGTTACTTTTTTTTCTTATGGTTTTTCTGAAAATGTTTCTGGCAGCAAATTATACCCACTTTGTGTTCTGTAGTCCATGCAGCAAATTGTCAATAAACAATAAAAATGTTCAGAGACCAATTATTCTCTATTGTTTAAGATCGTCATATTACTCTTGTAGAACTGTATTGAAGGTATTCTGCTAAAATGGTACTGATATCGAGAAATGACTTTTCAGTCTAAATAACAATGGATACAGGAGAAGTTGCAGTAAAGTTTGTAACTGTAAGTTTCACGAGGTAGGTACCTTATAAGTAAGTACTATGGTAACTGTTAGCCTCATGGGTTTAACTTTAGAAATGCCTTTGCTTGGATTCACAGACAGGGAAAAATAAGTGTTACTACACAAAAACTCTGGCCAAATCCTGATGTGTGTTTGGATAAGTACTGCTTACTTTGCGGGAACTTCTTTAGTTGCTAAATAGCTAGATTTATTCATTTGCTGTACAATATCAGCATATTGAATATTATTTATATGACATTATTCTGAATGGTTTAACTTCAGATGTTTCTATTTTTCATCTAACACATCAGTTTTCAAGTTATCCTTTCATGGGAATAGCAATATAAAAAGCCGCATAAAGTTCCCAGATCACTGGGGTAGCTGATCAAGTGGCAGTGATTACCACTTACGTGTGCAGTAATTCCTATTTTATTTTCCCGAAATAGGAAATTACTTATTAAATAGGGTTTTAGTGAAAGGCAGCCCCCCCACCAATCCTTCTAATATATATTATACAGTGTTTCTGTAGAATTCTGGTATTATTAAATTGATTGGCACTAACATGATCCGCAGCTTTATGGGTGGCCAAAATAAATGCAATACATTATAAAACATCTGTTTCTGGTTTTGTATTTTTTCCCCCCTTTAAAGGGATGGAAAAATCCTAGTGGTTCTCAAATATTTTAGCCTTTAAGGGACAATATAGAATTAAATTGTAAGTACAGACTGTTACAGCAAGTAGGTTAGCTTTAACTAAAAAAGTGAAAAAGAAAAGAGGTTGTGTCTGTTTCTGGTGGCAGATGCAGTTTATGGTGTTAGAAGTATCAGGTTTTTAAGTTCAAGGCAGGACTCATGGTTCTTGATTGCCAAGTCTGGCTGAGATCACCAGCATGAACTTATTTGACGTATGTAAGCTAGTAAAAGGAAAAGTAGGCTCCCCCTTGCATTGTCATTCAAAACACATTTTTGCAGTTGACTAAGGAATAGTATTGACCATGAACATTTAACTTCTTGTATGAATAAATATTTATCTTTGCCTGTGCAGCAGTGAAACAGCAATGCTTAATATATATGGGAGAAAGATGTGTGAAAAGCTGTGAGCAAAAAGTCTTTCCTTTTAAGAAATTTTTCAGAAAATTTTACTGCAGGTAAAAACATATCAATCTTCACATAGTTTCAATTTTTAAATGAAAAGAAACAAAATTATGTTTTGAATTTACACTTTGTCCTATTAAAATATAGACTCCTGTGGGATGGTGTATATACTATAAGATATTTTGTTCCTCAGCAGATATCGTCATCTAAGTCTATGTAAGAGGACAGGTTTAAATTAAATTTTAGGAACAATATCTCCAAAGACAGAAACAGTGGTCATTTTAAAAAGACTGGATACTTACCACATGTAGTAGTTACACTTGCCGTTGTAGCTGCAACATTTCCCATCCAAAATACAGCATAATGAACACCACAAGTGTTGCTTGATTATAAATGTTTGTGGTTAGAATTGTGCCCATTGTATAATGGTCACCCTTAAAATCTTTCTATTCTTGACTTAGATAATTAGTGTATGTTTTCTCAGTAGACCTCTACCCCGATATAACGTGACCTGATATAACACGAATTCGGATATAACGCGGTGAAGCAGCGCTCCGGGGGGGCGGGGCTGTGCGCTCCGGCGGATCAAAGAAAGTTCGATATAATGCGGTTTCACCTATAACGCAGTAAGGTTTTTTGGCTCCTAAGGACAGCGTTATATCGGGGTAGAGGTGTAGTTACAGTATTCCCTGTGTAAGTGTAGGGAGCGTTGTGGATACTGAGGTCACATTGTATAAGGCAAGACTGAAATGTTTTTACAGGTGATGTCTGTCAGTGTCTTAAGTTATTTTGCCAAAGTTTGGGGATAAAATCCTGGCCCTGTGGAAGTTAGTGGGAGTTTTTGTAATGGTGCTCTTGGCCCCTTGCTGAAATTTAGTGGGTTGTTTTGGTTTTATTTTTGGTTAGTCCTCTCCCAGTACTAGGAAACAGGGGAAGGGTCGAAAGGGAGTCAGGATCCTGAGACTGACAGGTCCCCAGGTCCAATTGGAAGAGGCGAGCACTCCAAGTTAGTTGGATTGACAGGGCAGGTAGGCCAGTGAGGGAGTCAAGAGCCCAGGGCCCAATCTCTGTGTGAGCTGGGGCTGCCAGGAGACAATAAGGCAGAGCCAGAGAGAGTGCAACAACCTCGAGCTGAGGAGAGGAGCTGGAGCAGCATCCCAGAGGCAGAGCTGAGCTGGAGGCCAACCTGATCTCTTCCTTTGAGAAGATAACATATTTTTTTAGAGAAAGGAAATGCAGCAGATCTAATCTACCTGGATTTCAGTAAGGCATATGATACAGTTCCACATGGAAAATTATTAGTTAAATTGGAGAAGATGGGGATTAATGTGAGAATTGAAGGATGGATGGATAAGGAACTGGTTAAAGGGGAGAGTTCAATGCGTCATATGAAAGCTGTACTTTCAGGCTGGAAGGAGATTACTGGTGGAGTTCCTCTGGGATTGGTCTTGGGACCAATCTTATTTAACATTTTTATTAATGACATTGGCACAAAAAGTGGGAGTGTGCTAATAAAATTTTTGAATGACACAAAGTTGGGAGGTATTACCAATATGGAGGAAGACCAGAATATTATACAGGAAGATCTGGATGACCTTGAAAACTAGAGTAATAGAAGTGGGATGAAATTTAATAGAGCAAAGTGCAAGATCACGCATTTAGGGACTAACAACAAATTTTTTTGCTATAATCTGTGGATGTATCTGTTGGAAGCGACAGAGGAGAAGAAATACCTGGGTGTATTGCTTGATCACAGGATGACTATGAGATGCCAATGTGATGTGGCTCTCTCAAGTAACAAGGCAGGACCATGATATATTCAGTCATTTGTACCTATCACACTTGATATGGGCGGGGAGGCCGTCGACATGACTTTCTCCATTTTAGGCACTTGACGTTCAGAATTCACTCATCACAGTACTGAGCCATGACTTAAACTTCAGGGTCTCATGTAAGGCACATTATTTTGTTGTGTATTCAGAGACATATCCTACAAGGTAGCCAGTACTCCTAAGAAATGTTGAACACCCTTAATTCTCATTTAGGTTGATGGGAGTTGAGTCCCATTGGTGGTTCAGTCCTCTGCAGCTCTTGTTAGAACTGACATGCTACACCTAATACACTGTAGGTATGAAATACACTCAAAAGGTGGCATGTAATATACAACTGGAAATCTACTAACTCAACTGATCATTAATATCATTGTGTGGTGTGTATATATGGGGTGTGTACAAAGAGTTATAAATATGTGCTAGAATTATGTTCTTAAGATGTGTTTGGCAAGCAATGCATAAGACCAGCCTGCCTTAGGCAGAGACAATGAACATACATTTATATGAAAGGTAAACAAAACCATCAACCTAACGAGCGGGGGCGACAGCCACTTAACTGTAAAGATGGGAGTCTGAACTTCAAATGGTAAGCAATTGAAACAACTGATAGTATACAATATTACTGTATTATAAAAGCGTATCAAGTAAGATCTTACAAAAGCTGTGACCTACTGGTGATTAATATAATTATGAAATGTATGAATTAACTCTGTATGAGGAATTACAGATACTTACTGATTTTATGCTTTAAAGTCTGTGACCAAAACACAGGAAGAAACAGATTTCTTAAAACAGGGTCAATGAACTTTGGGAAGACAGCATGTTATCTACAAACGCAGCAGGAGAGAAGCTTTGTCTGGGCTCGCTTTTCAAAAAATAAATTTCAGAAGTTTACTGGACTATAAAAAGAAAGGGGAGAGACACCTAGTTATCCATCACGTAGGGGATTAAAAGGGCTGGAGATCGTGAAATCACAGAGCATTAGATCCTTCAACCAAACTGGTTGAAGTCTCTGGGACCAGAGTTTAGGTGAGAAACCTGCTTAGGCAAAGGCTGTAACTTGCTGAAATGAAGTTTTAGTCTTAGAAGCACATTGTTACTTTTGTTTGTTTGTAACCCTTCCTGTCTTTATTCCTTATCCTTATTCCTTGGTATCACATAATCGTATGTCCTCTTGTTAAATAAACTTGTTTTACTTTTACTATAAACCAATTCGCTGCCCTGATTGAAGGGAAGGGTGTATGAAACCCAGTTAATCTAGCAGGTTGCAATGTATTGTCTCTTTAAAGGAGCAATGAACTTAACGCCTGTAAGTGTTTCAGTAGGGGGGCTGGATTCTGCAGAGAGACATCTCTGAGGAACTCAGGAGTTGTGGTTGACTCTTTGTTACCTGCAAGGCAAGGTTTTGACTGTCAGAGTCCCGAAGTGTTTGCTGGCAAGGCAGACAAGCTGGTGTGTCAGGGAGTTGTCACACAAGTTTAACAGTGGCAAAGCTCTCACTTGCTGAGGTTGAGAGGGGTAACACAGTAATTCACAATTCTGGGAACATCAGCAGATGTCACATTGGAGGATGTTTGGGGGAAATTCGGGACTGAGAAGGTGTTGTGAAAAGTAACTGGGTGGTGAAAGACAGGGTGTGACCCGTATGGGTTGTAGGCTGACTGTTGGTGTCAGGGCTGTGAGCCACAGTAGCATAGCATTGGAGGGCAGGCCTCACTGGTCTGGGCTGAACCCCTAAGTGTCAGAGAGGGCACTCAGCATCTTACTGGAGATGCTATGAACCTGGCAGGACTGGGCTTTCATTGATCATTTCGTTGATTATTTCTAAGTACTTTCTTTGTGTATGGGTGTTAACAGGGGTGTGTGATGGTGACTGTTTTTCATTTTTAACATTTGACTACCTAGGCCTGCTGGCTTCAAGTATGGGATCATTACTTAGTGTCACCCCTTAACACTGGCTGATGTAATTTATGGGTCACATTCTGATATGGCAGCTACGAGCTGCTTCAGTGGTGCAAAAGGTCTGTAAAGTTCTAAATGGGCAGCTGGAGATTCTCCAAATGTAAAGGAATCCCTGGCTGGGTATGAGTGCCTAGCCCCCATGGCAGGAGCTGGAAGCTGCTAAAAGCTGGTGTAATTTGACTACTTTTGCTTGCTTTTCTCTCCCTCCCATAGCACTTATGTTTTTAAAATATAATTTACTAATTTAACTTACCAATTTGCAATTTAAGCACAGAGTGGTTAAGGTCATAAACACAACACTATTTCTTTATTGCCAACAGCTATATAACATCATAGTCAGTATAAAATCCATGTGAAACAACACTTTGTGGTGGGTGGGTGTGTGTGTGTGTGTACATAACCCGCTCCTCACAAATATGTGATGATCGTAGCCATAAAATTTAATTATATGATCACATACCTTGGACTGTCTTGCCTGCAGGCTGCTCACTAATCCATGTGTGACCGGAATTAGTGATTAAGACTGGGATTTTAAATGAGCCAAAGGGAATTAGGCTCCAGATCCCATAAAAATCCCAGTCTTAATCTGTGATTGTAAGGCAGAATGCCAGATTCGTTCTACCCACCCCACAACATACTGCAGCATATCTCTTTTCCCCAAAGGTCACAGGGAAATAGGTTAGATGACCCAGTAGGGTATAGCTGTTTAGTTCCATTGGCATTAATGATTTCATGAAATCATTAATGCTTAGGGAGTTACCCACCTATACCTTTGTGCAGGGATGAGAGTATAACAGAATAAAAATAACCTGTACGGATAAAAAAGGGTAATAATTCAGAAATCTCACTTGTAGATCTTCAAAATAAAAAGACAAAAATAGGGTAAAAATAGAAAATAAACCAGTAGCTTTCAGTTAGTTTGCTCTCGTGCACGCAACTGAGAGTAGAGTACAGCATGAGTCCTGTACTAGTGGATATTTTTTCATCAAAGCACTTCAGTTTTTTTCTAGTGACTATGAGGTAGTAACTAATGTCAATCATTACTATAAGGTAAGTGGCAGTCCAAAATATTATTATATTAGTACTGTATTA
>NW_020664448.1:9963413-10013661 GCF_002925995.2 Terrapene triunguis | reverse complement strand
CTCGATGACCTCTCGAGGTCCCTTCCAGTCCTAGAATCTATGAATCTGAGGTTTCCATGTCAAGACCTTGGGAGGAGAAGTATAATATTGTATAAATTGTAAATATCCACTAGTATTTCTCAAACTTGTATTTTGTTTTAAAATGGAGTGCCTGGATTGTGAAATAAATAGGGCTGTAATTTTAATGACTCTTCAGAGATTAATAAATGCATAGATTCCAGTGCCAGAAGGGTCCATTGTGATCTTGTAGTCTGACCTCCTGCATAACACAGGCCATAGAACTTCTCCAAAATAATACCTAGGGCGTACATTTTAGAAATACGTCTAATCTAAATTCAAAAATTGTCAGTGATGGAGAATCCACCAAACCTTTAGTAAATTGTTCCAAACGTTAATTACTTTCACCATTAAAAATGTATGCCTGATTTCCAGGTTGAATTTGTCTAGCTTCAACTTTCAGAAATTGGATTGTGGTTTACCTTTATCTGCTAGATTGAAGAACCTATTATTAAATATTTGTTTCCCATGTAGGTACTTATAGACTCTAATCAAATCACCTTTTAACCTTCTCTTTGTTAAGATAAATACTGTATATACTCGTTCATATGCCGAATTTTTTTAGTAAAAAAGGGAAGCACCAGAGACGGGGGTCAGCTTATGAACGGGTATAGAGAGGGAGAGGTGGGACACAGCCCCTCCCCCCAATAGAGGGAGCAAGGAGAGGCAGCACAGCCAGAGAGACAGAAGGGAAGAGGCGGGGCCAGAGTCTCTCCACTTCTGGCCATGCTGCTCTCCCCCCAGCCTCCAAAGCAGCTGCAGCTCTGGGGCTGGCAGGCTGCAGCCGTGCCACTCGGCCCCGCCACCCAGAGCAGGCTGTGGCTGCGCCGCCCGGGCGCCGGAGCATGCTGCGGCCACGCGGCCCGGCCTAGCCCGCTGGAACATGCTGCAGCAGCGCTGCCCGGTCTGGCCCGCCATAGCAGGCTGCGGCCGCGCTGCCCAGCCTGCCGGAGCAGCTCCAGCCAGGTCAGGGACATCCTCCCCTGGCCCTCCCCAGATAAGGTAGGAAGGGATGGGATGGGGAGAGTGTGGGAGTCCTGGGCTAGGGATGGGGTTATGTGGGGGGGTGGTCACAGGGGTTATTCCCCTGACTCCCAGCTTCTCCCCCCCCCAAAAAAAATTTCCCCACCAGTTGCTGTCCCGGCCCGTCAGGGTAAGCAGCTGGTGCACCCGGACACTTTATTTACTTAGGTTTACCTCTGTGCCTGCGGACGCTCGAGGTAAACAAACCATCCCGGACACCAGCGGCTTATCCTGATGGCCCGGGAGCCAAAGTTTGCTGACCCCTGAATTATAGGGTTGGCTTATGAACGTGTTATACAAATTTTTCATTTTTACTTATCCATCTTGGGGGGGTCGGCTTATAAACAAACCGGCTTATGATCGAGTATATGCGGTAGTTTGATCTCTTTGAGTCTGTCATTCTCGGGCATGTTTCCTAATCCTTTAATCATTCTTATGGCTCTTCTCTCAACCCTCTCGAATTTATCAACATCCTTCTTGAGTTGTGGACACCAGAACTGCACACACTACTCCAGCTGTGGTGGCACCATTGCCAAATATGGAGTAAAGTAACTTAATTATTCCTCCTCCTCTGTATTCAAGGCTCACATTAGTCCTTATGGCCTGCTTACCTTTGTTCCTAGATGTATACATTTACAGTTAGCTATATTAAAACATTTTTTCTCCATTCAGAATTTTCTGGATAGAAAGCTAATAATGAGAATGGTACCAGCATTTCAGTTCTATTTTGTATCTCCTGATTTAATATGGACTCATTAGAGCTTATCTGATGTGCTCTTCTTATCAGAGATATATAATTGGTCTTTTTGCAAGAGGAAAATTAAAAAGATCTGAGATTTAAAAAGTATTTAAATTAGTTGGATTTTTTTAATATATGTGAGTATCTAGGATATAGTATCACATTTATTGTGCAGCTCATGTATATTGTGTTTACACAAAAATGATGAAAGGTAAAGTATTGTTAATTCACTACATATATTAATAGGTTTTACAAATATATTTAGGAGATGCAAGTACTTTTGTGTTATCTTTACTCTTCTCATATTGTAAAGGAAATCAATAGATCAATGATGCTGATAATTACTTCATACAGTGTTGAATAATATCAACTTTGTTTGGTATATTAATTATTTTTATTTAAATATCCATAGCACCTAATTTTGAATCGGATGCTGTAAATGTAGAGCACTTTAAAGCCCAAATATTGCAAACACTTCCATGCATGAGTAACTTTGTGCACATGAGTAGTTCCAATGGAAATCAGTCTGACTACTCACATGCATAAAGCTACTCATGTTATGTAAATGTTTTCAGAATCTGGTCTTTAGTGTTTGCAGGATTGGCCCATAGTTGCAAATACAACAAAATGTCCCATTTAAAACAATTAGGTATTGAACAAGTGAAGAATCCAATTCTAACATTCATGTTGCATAACACAAAACTCCATAAGTGTCCCAGTTCACTTCAGTGATGTTACTCAAGTAGTAAAGGCCTGGACCCAGGAGTTAGGTCTTGTGATGCTGAGCATCAGAGACCACCTGCTGGATTGAGCTCCACACGTAATTTAGGCAACCAAACACCTATCTCTCATCTTGGGGCTTAGGTGGGAGATAGGTATCTTGGCACCTAGAGGGAGACAGTCGTGCGCATGCCCAGAGGCAGAAACATAGGTGCCTAGTCAATGTAGGCACTGTGTGAGTTTAGGCACCTACAGGGTTCAGTGGGAGTCTTTTTTTCATTCCATGGAGCCTAAAACTGGGACTTAGTCTCTTCTTGTGCATCCAGGCTTAAGGTACTACTATTCAACATAAGTACAAGGCAGGACCGCCGACAGCAATTCCGGGCCCCAGGGCAGAACAGTCAATGGGCCCCCACGTGTGGACGCGGTCCGCCTGACATTTGGGCGATGCTGTGCCTGCGCTGGCTGGTGCCCAGCGAGCTGCCAGCTGCGCTGCTGGACGCGCTTTTCAGGCATGGCCAGGGCTTCCACATGCCCGCCCGGCTGCCATCACTGGTACCACCCCGTGCGCACCTAAGCGCCCTGCCAGAGGCGACTAATGGGAGGGACACAAAGGGGGGCACCAGCTAAGGGGGGGACATGTTAGACTCCCACGTGACTCCTCCCTGCCCCACCCCCAGCCCGGGGCCCCCCGCGCTCTCCCCGTCCCCTTCTCCCCATCCCATGTTACCTGGGTGGGGGGGCTCTATCCTCCTGCTGCACCAGCCTGGCTCCCCCCGGCTGTTGGGCTGCTCTTCTGGCTGCGGAGCCACGCCCCGATGCTGCCCGGTGCAGCACAGCAGCTGCCTGGGAGAGCGCCTGGCTGCTGCAGCAGCAGGCTGACCCCCCCAGGCTCAGCTTCTGGTGACAGTGGCTGAGCGAGCCGGAGCTCCCCCCTCCCCCACCCTCCCCGGCATGCTCAGAGTCGGCTCCTGGGCAGGGAGAGAGCTGCCGCTCTCGCTGCTCCATGCCTTGCCCAGGCTCAGCTTCTGGGGACAGGAGCCGACTCTGAGCATGCCAAGGAGGGCTCTGGCTCACTCGGCCACTGTCCCTAGAGAAGCTGAGTCCCAGGGCAGCCGCTGCACTGCACTGGGCAGCGTGGCCGGAAGAGGAGGGGCTCTGGCCCTGCCCCTTCCTCTTCCCCGCCGGGGCTGGCTGCTGGGTCGAGTGCCCCGAGCAGTCGTCTGGGGAGGGAGGGCAGCCGACCCTTCCCACCCCTCCCCCTGGCGTTGCCTCTGAGCCCTGCGGCCCACCCAGGTATCCTGGCCGCCAGGCCCTTTTAAATCGCTTGGGCAATTGCCCCCTTTACCCCTCCCCCCATCGACGGGCCTGGTACAGGGTATTAGAATCCATCCCTAACAGTGTTTTTCCCCAGGAATTGAAATTAGGGGGGGTGTTCGAATTTATGGGGTGGGGAGTCAGGGCCGATGAGGGGTGAGACTGTGAGGGTGAAGGTGGGCTGTATGGCACCATAGTAAAAACTGAAAAATGTTTCATGACCATTTTATTAGATTTAACTCATGTTTTAAAATCATCACACAAATTAAAGTTGGCTACTCAAGCCTTCTATGAAGCACTACATCTACATCCTTCTTGGTTTTTTGTTATAATTTTGCACAACTCTGTTAATTAACTTCTTGAATGCAATGCGTTCATCTTTGGTGGCTTCTCGTGTGTCCGATACTTCCATTCCTTCAATTGATATGCTCATTAGTTCATTCACATGATCGGGCAGAAGGCAATTTCTTTCAGAACACAAAATTCTATTCAATGATGAAAAAGAACGCAGTAGCTGTTGTGACTGGGAGTAGCGAGAGATGAATTCCTACTTCTTTCATCCCAGGAAACATAGCATAAAGATCGGGTCGAGCCACTAGTGGTGATAAAAAAGAAGTTGAAGTCAAATCTTCATTCATTCGTCGTATGATGTTCCACTCTGTGTTCAAATTCTCTATTCTGTCCTGAGCACATGGCAGCCCCCTTGCTGGTAGTGCCTCACTCCACTCAACTGTTGGTGTTTTATAGGACAGGGATCTGTAAAAGCTACATAGAGGTTGAGTAGAATCTAGAAGTCACTGTTGTAGATTTTTAAGAATCAAGTCTGTGTACTTTTTCAGTTGTCTTAACAAACACTACTTGTCCTCTTCACTTAAGGATTCAATATAAATGCCTTAATTAGTCATCTTCTGGACTGAAGTCTTTGCTTCTTCCAGTACTTTTTCAATTGATATCTCTCTGATTGATCCAAATGTAGCTTCTATTGCTGGACAAAGATCTACTACTGTTGTAGCAGATGCCTGGATGGCATTGTTTAATAACCCAAGTAGTTTCAGCAGTAGACTTACAGAGAGAGAATGGCAGTAGTCTTCTCTGAACATAGTAGCAAAAGTAATCCACCAGCCTCACTACTTAGATTCATCCCATCTTGATAGATATTACTGGCTTTGGAAAGTAACGGCTGGAGTAATTTTAAGACAACAGCTAACAGGGGCGACTCTAGCTTTTTTGCCGACCCAAGTACGGCAGGCAGGCTGCCTTTGGCAGCATGCCTGCGGGAGGTCCTCCGGTCCCGCGGCTTCGGCGTACCAGCTGCCGAATTGCCGCTGAATCCGCGGGACCGGAGGACCTCCCGCAGGCATGCAACCAAAGGCAGCCTGACTGCTGCCCTCACGGCGACTGGCAGGCCACCCCCTGCGGCTTGCTGCCCCAGGCACGCGCTTGGAGCGCTGGTGCCTGGAGCCGCCGCTGACAGCTAAGGATCGCTCATGAGAAAGCTAGGGGTTTTTCCCAGGTTGGACTAATTTGAACTTCAGTCCCAGTGTATCTTCTATATTTTCCATGATATTCAGTCTTTTGGGACTCTTACTGAAAAAAGAATATAATGAAGACATTAAATTTAAAGCTTTTTTTAATATCTTTTGAAGAGTCTGCAGCTTGCACTAGTGCTAGTTGGAGTAGATGGCCTCTGCAGTGTGTATAGGCGAGATTAGGGTTACACTTTTCTCTGAGCAAGGCTTGTACACCACCATGTCTTCCAGAGAAGTTTGCAGCTCCATCAAATGCACAAGCAGCTATCTGTTTGGGGTCCAATTGACAAGCATTTAACTCTTCTTCTAAGATGTGGGTTGTCACAGATGCAGCCGATTGTGTCTTCTATAACTTGAACATCTAGAAATGCATCTACTGGCCTACCACTGACTTCAAGATAACATACACAATGACTTAATACTTGATGCCCATTTGCATCGGTCCATTCATCAGCGATATATGCAATTTTTTTGAATGTGATGAGAGAGTTCTTCACTTTTTCAACTGTTGAGTCTTTCACTGTTGCACAACATGCTTCTAGCCACTCAGTTGTTTCTTGCAGAAAGACAGTGAGCATTTGCTGGTCTTGTTTGGAACCAGTGTTCAACTTCAGGATGAACAAGTGACAGTGAACTTAACATTGGCCTCCAGTTTGTAGTGTGTGTGGTATCTCTTGTTTAAATAGAAAGTATGATGCCACAGCCATGTTTGTTCACATGAACTGTGGTGTGTCTCCGGCATTCTTAACAGCCTCATTAACACTCACCGGTGTTGTCCTTGGTCAGTGGAGACTCAGGGTTCAGAGGTGCTTTCACATGAGTTCACCTCCCAGGTGGGGGGAAGAAAGCACCTTGCTCGTTTCTCCAGCTGCTCACTGTTCGCTCTGGCCACTGTTGTTCATTGTGCCACCATTCACTCCATCACTCTGTTGCGAATGGCCCTGTGCCGTCACCTTCTGCTGCCACCTGCCACTGTGACCTCTGTGAGTTGGTCTTTTGAGGTTCCGCTGAGCTCTCAGTGGGGGAACCTCGCTGCTAGTGCAGACTGGGCTGTCTCTTCCACAGAAGCACTGTCCCACAGCAGGTCTAAGCACTTAGACCTGATTATCCGTGACTTCAGCTGCAGCGGTCACTTAACAAAAGACTATCTATGGAGCCTATTCAACTCTGTCTTTAAACAGTGGAGAGGGGCAGGTCAAATAGTACTTGTGACTCAGGCAGACCATCAAGCAAAACACCTGTCCCCACCCTCTCTCTTGATGCCTTCAATCAGCACAGGCAAGGTACAGTTCTTCTGCCCTTTACTCATACGATAAGAACAACAATATTTAATTATCACCCACATTCAAGTGATTTGTAACCCAGCCGCAGCCCAAATCTATCACTTGGGCAACCCAGCTCTGTTTGCTGGATACCTAGGTAGATCAGGTCAATGTAAATACAATCTGGTCCTGAAGCCTGTCCCCCCAGCCCATCACTAGCTGTCAGGGAGAGCGCATTTAGACTTCGCTTACAAATCATCATTTGAAATTATTAGGTTGGCCAACATCACCTAAATGAATGCACTGACATTGTCATAAAAAACAGCTGTATAAGGAAGCTAGTCTATGTTCATACTTTTCAAATCTATTATACTTTTTCAGATACACGTATTTTATCATACACTTTATATGCTTTTAAAGTGTGTATTAATGTTTCAATTTCAATTCAAATTTCCAAACAATCACTAAATTGGCAACACTGAATGTAACTAGTTCACAAAACTGGGGGGAGGGGGTGTTGGGGAAATTCAGGGAGGTGTAGGGAAATCCCCGATCCCTAATACTAGTTAAATCATTTGCCATGTAAACATTTGTAGCTATTTTATTTTGTTAAGTTTTCAGCCAAAACTTGGCTTTAAGTCTGCAGTGCTTCCTTGGTGTGTTAAAGTTTTGGGCCCAATACAAAGGTATTTAGGCACCTAAACATGTAGATATGTGCCTAATAGGGTTTTCAAAAGTGTGTAAGCAGGCTAGGCTCCTAATTCCAGCTGTAGGCCCTTAGATAATGTAATACTCATCTTTACAATAGCTTTGTAAATCTGACCCTTCATCTAGAACTTTGGGTTGTTTTAGAAGAAATAAATTCAGTCAGCCAGCTTTTACATTGCTGGCCTTCAAACTCTTGCAAGCTTTACCTAAGATGAATAGATATATTTGCCCCTGTATTTGCAGTATTCCTTTGTACTTTTCTGTACCTTCTAGAGCGAATACAGTAGTTATCTAACCACTTATGCCTATTTGATTATCTAAGGCTTGGTCTACACTTACCCCCCAATTCGAACTAAGGTACGCAACTTCAGCTACGTGAATAACGTAGCTGAAGTTCGAAGTACCTTAGTTCGAACTTACCTCGGTCCACACGCGGCAGGCAGGCTCCCTCGTCGACGCCGCGGTACTCCTCTCATCTAGCTGGAGTACCGCAGTCGACGGCGATCACTTCCTGGTTCGACTTATCGCGTCCAGACAAGACGCGATAAGTCAAACCCAGAACTTCGATTCCCAGCCGCCGAACTAGCGGCTGGGTGTAGACATACCCTAAGACAATTTGCAAGTTTTTGAGAGTCACCACTTATGAACTCCAATGCTCACAATAGGGGTTTCCTTCTCTTTGGGAAAATGAGAGACACAACCAATCTGCCAGCTGGGGGAATGCCATAGCATTTATACTGTATAGTTTGAAAATTGTAATGACACCCCTGTGAGGCAGTAAGTATTATTACCCCTATTTTGTAGATGGGGAAATTGAGATAGAAGGGTGAACTTTCAGTCAAATGGTTGAGTTTTGGCAAAGCTAAGCAAAGAGATGGTAGCTAGGACTTGCTCAGGATCACACAATGAGACCGTGGCGTTAAAGCACCGTGCATTCTGACTCCCAACACTGTTCCCATTGCTCCAGATCATGCTGCTTTCCAAATCATAGTGACTGCCTCCTGAAAATATCGGTGTTTCCAACTGTAGTTTCTGGTACTTCATTTACAGAATTAGCGCTAGATTCTGCAACCCTTACTCCATTTTGTGAGAACTTATTCACATGAGCAGTCCCATTGACTTCAAAGCAATAATGATCAGCATTCCTGATCTACTGATTTCTTCAGTGACACTATCTGAAAAGTGCTCACCAAGGTGCATATTGCTTAAGATTTTAGAGAAGAAAAATTTAAGATTTTGTTAAAATTTGTCTATTTTTAGGGTTTCTCTAGCACTTGTCACACTGGTATCTGAACATGGCATGGGTAAATTAGATGAGCATAGCAAGATCCTTAGTGGTGTTCTGCTCTTGTCGTTTCCAAGCACAGCTTTCTATAACCAGGAAAGGGAGAAGAGCATGAAATACACTATCCATGTTATACAAGAAGTTAGTAGTGATGCCTATCACTAATTAAAGTTGACTAGCATGTTCCATTATAAGACCCTGGTTTCAGTTGCTTATAACTTTGCCAAACTTTAACCATGTGGGCTGAAATTTTCCATGTCAGGTGTCTGCCTCAGGCTGTTTTTGTAAAGGGGATGGGGGCGGGGAACCAGTTCAGCCATTTCCAGGAACGAGGTTGGGGCATTTTTTTGTTTTGAGTGTCCTGGCTAATTCTACAATATGTTTCTTCCTTCTCGCCTGCACTACTTTGAAATTGACTGGGTTAAGTTGGATTCAAATGATCTGTATCTATGGACTGTTGCATATTCCAGGGAGGCTTTTCCTATGTGCTTCATTAATCATTCATATTGTGGTAGCATCTAAAAGACTCCATCATATGGGGACCCCATTGTGCCTGGTTCTGTGCAAACATGCAATAAACAGTCCCTGCCCCAGATTGCTTACACTCTCTTTTGCCAGTGAACAAATGGCAGTCTCCTTAGAGGCAGCATGGTTCAAGAGAAGTGGCATTAGGAAACAGAGAAACAGAAGTCCAAAAGCAGATTTAATACCATCCCATTGTGACCATGTGTTAAAGGGAATCACTGTCTGTTTTGTATATAGATAATGGAGCAACTAATTAACTGAGTCATTTTGAATTCCCAGCATGAGGTTAGATTGCCCCCCAGCACCAGAGAACTGACAGTGCTGAAAGGGGTGGATGATCCTTAGTAAGGACTTTATCTAAGAGAGCAAAGTTCAATCTCATGTTTTAACTGGATAACAAAGGACCATCAGTATCAACTTCAGAGGTAAATGAAAACATTGTTCAAACTTTTCAAAGAAGGTTTTGCTCTTGCTCCCATTGAAGTCCGTGGGATTTTTGCAATTGAGTATGGGAGCTGGCTCAGGTTCTAAGTGCTTGTAGACATTATATCTAATGAGGTATTTAACCCAGTGTATATTATCCTTGGGAACAAAACTACTGCACTGCTATGAACAGGGTTTTGATTCATGGAGACACATTTATGGACAACTCAGAATTATGATCTAAAAACTTAGTCATCCCCTTTATTTTTTCTTTGGAGGAAGAGAGAGCTGATTTTGCCCTTTCTATCTCTAGAGGGAGATCTGAGCATGAGAAGCACTATAAATCCTTGTGTGAGATGTACAGCTCCCAGACTTCTTCTGGGAAAAGTGAAAGGAAAAAAAATCCAAATCTTATAAAAACAAATCAAAGAAACCTAGACACAAGCATTCTTCCTTTTCCTCTCTCTTTCTCAGAAGAAATAAAGCTCTGATTCCAAATTGGAAGTCTCTGAAGAGACCTAGGAAAGGTTTTAGTCTTGGGGAATAATATGACAATATGGTTAAGAGGATAATTAAAACCCCAGGAATGGTGTGAAAAATGTCATATCACTTTACACTTATTGACAGACATTATGTGCCAGGTTTTCAAAAACGCTCAGCAGCCGTAATCTAGTCTAGATTTTCAAATGAGCTCAGTTCTTATTTAGGCACACATATAAGTGGCCAGATTTTCAAAAGTGCTCAGCATATTGGAGGCTGATCTCTTTTGAAAATCTCTCTTTACCTAGTGGGAGCTGCTGGGTGCTGAGCTCCTCTGAAAATCTAGTCCCATTTGTGAGTATGGAGCACTTGTAATCTTCCTGTGAGCTCTTTTGAAAATGTCCCTATTAAGAAATTGCTAGTTAAAGCAGAAAGCTGAACAGACAAACTATGAAAACTTAATTCAACCAAAAATAAAACCAGATTATATCACTTGGTTAGCAAGGACACAGTAAATCCTTTGAAAGAAGAATTTTTTACTATAAGCACCTGCAAGACAGGAAAACTGAGTCCTTCTTAAGAAGAAATTAAAGGGTCTCATCAGCACTTTCAAAATGTGATACTCTTCCTCTAATACCTTTTTTTTGGATGTCATTAATTTGCTGCATGTGCATATCCCAGTGCATCTGTTATGGTCCTTGGGCCATTTAAAACGGGGAGCTGTAGGTCACATGCCTGCTCCTAATCATGTGCCCTACAGGAAATTGCATACAAGTCTTCCTGCCTCTTCAGTAGCAAAACAGTTAGTTAGGAGGTATCTAGGGTCAGGGAAGGACAAACCAGAAGGGGGGTGGGAGCTAGTTTGGGGAAAGGTTCAGCTGGGGAGTGCTATAAAGCCCTGAAAGAGAGCTGGAAGGACTGTGAAGCTCTGGAGACAAGGCCTAGACAAGACCCTGGCAGGCTGTGAGACTGTTTGGGTTGCTTTTACTTTGGTTTGTTTTTGATCTTTGCTTCTCCAATTAATTTAAATAGGCCCTGCAATGAAGAATTGGAATTGAGCTGTTGTTTGCAGCATGTTTCCCCCTTCCACGGCTGATGGATTGACCCACCAGTTTACATCCTTCAATTGTCGTCTTCTATTTTTATCCCTTTAAAAATTATTTTAGATAAAATTTTAGGAACAGAGTTCATCTGGCTCTGCTTTGAGGTGGGATGAGGCCTACACAACATCCAACAGGTGGGTGCTGAAAGCCAGAAGAAAAAAATTGTCAGCGTGCATGAACATCTCCAGACGAATCCTTATTCAGTTGCAAGCTTTGAGAAATATGCAAAGCTACAAACACTTCTTAGAGGCAAGCTTGCGTCTCCTAGAAATGCAATTAGAAAGGCTGTGTGGTCTATTTGAACATGGGACTAGAAGCCAGGAAAACCTGGATTTTATACCCAGTTTTGAGACTTGTTAATTGTGTGACCTTAACCTCTTTGTCTCAACTACCTCATCTGTAAAATGGGAATAAGAATATTGTATTAACTAACTGCAGATTTATTTGCTGATCCATGAGCAGTGACTCTGTAACAGGTGGTAAAATTGGTTGCCAATTCAAGTGTCAGTTTTATAGGATAATTACAAACCTTATAAAAGTTGTTAGAGGCTAGTTACCAGGAGACCGGTGAAGTTTCAATTATCACTAACCATCTGACTGAGGATGGGTAATTTGATTCTCAGATTATCTCTTAATTAATTTAAAAAACAGAAAGGATTAAAACTCACAAATTTTAACAGTTAAGAGTTACTGTCTATTTTAAGAAACAACATGCTCTTTTTTTTTTTTTAGGAAAAATATGATCCTTAGTGTTAATTTCTTAATCTCGACATTTGATTTTATAAATCACGCATGTAGTTGCTATACCCCAAGATTTTATGCCATTAAACAATTGGAAAATATTTACCCTTTTAGTCTTTCACAGGATTAATATATTTAGTACACAAAATTATCTAAAATTATTCCTGGGACTTGACAGATTTACTGATTTGTGAATTGTTATCCCTGTCATTACATTTTATTTAACTAACTCCAAGTATTTAAGAAAAGGTAGTTGCAATAACTCTCTTCCAAATTAATTAACATGAAAATTCCTTCATAACCCCCAAGTAACAAAACAGAACCATTTACAGCACTGAAGTCATAGTCACCATCCTTCCAGTATAAACGGTGGTACTTGTCTCGTTTGCTGATGGCTGACAATACTAGTCACCACTAAAAGGGCTCTGGTATTATTTGATTTATCCTGGTCTCATCTTTCATCTGTTTGGGTTTCATTGTGCCTAAATTACGCTCCCAAGTGTCGTCTTCTGCTTTTACACGTATAGTCTCTTCACCAATGACATCTGGTTATTCACTCTGTCTTTTGCATCATTCTTACCTCCAACCTTCAAAACACCTCCTGACATCTGTTACCTCCAGTGAATGGCTAGTGTCTGGTTTGCTTAGATCTCTTTCAGTTTAAATGCTCTTAGCAGTTTCTCTTAGCAGTGCATAGCAATATGGGCATCATGTGGAATGTTTCCACTGGTAGGCTTAGTTGTCAAAGTGTCCCTCTACCTTTCTCCCAGAATTTCTTCAAAAGTTTTATCCCTTCCTATCCTTTCCTTGCTCCGGAACTCAAATATGCTATGAAGCTTACTCCTACATGATGGCTTCCTGCAGTAAACTGCTGCACACTGTGGGCCTGATTCATGCTTGCCCTGTTCCTGAGTAATTTACACAAGCAAGATGGGTGTAAAACTATCACATTATAATGGCAGCATTTGCACTAGTGTAAATGACTACACAAGGGGCAGGGCTATTGTGATTTGGGTCTTTTTTCTTTTTCTTTTTTTTTTTCCTCTGTGTTTGGTCACACCTGGGTACATCCTAGTGTTTTTTGTTTTCATATACACAAAGGAATTTTTCATCTCAGCCAATCAAACTCCTTTGCTAAATATTTCTCATGCTTTAGCAGAGGAGATTTTATTTCACTCAGTTTCACCAGTCTTGCAGGGGCAAAAGTAATTATTTTCTTTTTTTTTTTTTTTTAAACAGACAGCAGTGATTCTTGGGTAGATAAAATAAAATAAAGGAAGATCTTCACTTCACTAATTTTACTATTGAATCTGAAATCTTCTCAGCCTAAAGCAAGAATAAACCTTTTATATAATCTGAGCATTTATTAGTCTTTGTTAACTGAAGGTCATTCATTATTCGAGGCATAAGGAGACTTCCAGGATGAGAGATTTAAAAGATTGGCGCTGTGTAATTTAGAGGAGTAGCATAAGAGGGACATGATGGAAGTACACAAAGTGATGAATAGTACTAGGCAGCTAAGTCAGGTTCTCCTATTCAGATTTTCTGCTAATACAAGAAGAAGGGGAGATTCACTGAGACTGAAAGGCAACAAATTTAAAACTGATAAAAGGACACACTTTTGTATCTAGTACACAATTCACCTATGCAGCCATAATATATTACTGAGGCCAAGAGTTTAGTAGGATTAAAAAAATGGTTAGAAAGTTAAATAGGATTTTAAAAACAACTGATAAGGGAAATAACCCTCATGTTCAGGATGTAGACCAAGCACTGGTGTCAGTTAGGAAGGAATTTCCCTTATTGACTGTTGTTCCATTATTGTTCACTCCAGGGTGCTTGCACCTTCCTCTGAAGCAGCTGGTACTAGCCTCAGTCAGAGACTAGTGGGACTAGATGGCTGTGGTTCAGCAGTCCCTGTGTCTTGTGCTATGCTAAAATAAATCTTTTGGCATAGGAGCTGTGCTGGATTTTAATCCCTCAACAAATGGAGGAAAAAATTAAGGTTTCAGATGCATAGAATGAAATCTGTTCTGGCCTCCATTTCTGTAGGGAAATTTTGAACCTCCAGTAGATTTGGTTGAAGTTTATATCCATGTTCCTACTGTATGAAAGGCTGGCACAGGGCTTCTGAGTTTTTTACTTATCTATAAGAACACTTACCAGTACAAAACATAACCCCAATGGCGTCAGGAAAATGTTGAACCAACATATATAAGAAATAGATGAAATTTAAGCTGTGGTGCACATTCCCCAAAATATGTTTGGATTGGTCCAAAGTTGGATTGTTTATGGAGAGACATCTCTTTGGGAATAATGGAGTACATTAAAGTAAAGACATCAAACATAGCTAGCCTGATACGTAAGGTGCTACCAAATTCATGGTCCATTTTCATAAATTTCATGGTCATAGCATTTTAAAAATCTTGAATTTCACTGTTTCAGATATTTAAATCTTAAATTTCACGGTGTTGTAACAAAACATGAATCTATTTCAAAACAGCAAAATATAAACATTTAAAGCCCTTAAGACATAGCGTTTCTCAAACTGAGGGTCTTGACCCAAGAGGTAGTTGCAAGGCTATTGTAAGGGAGTCATGGTATTGCCACTCTTACTTCTGCGCTGCCTTCAGAGCCAGGCGACTGGAGAGCAGCGGCTGCTGGCTGGGTGCCTAGCTCTGAAGGCAGTGCCGCTGCTAGCAGCAGCACAGAAGTAAGGGTAACAATACTGTGACTCCCCGCCTACAATATCCTTGCGACCCACTTTTGGGTCAGGACCCTCAGTCTGAAAAACAGTGTACTTTTGTATACTTTTACCCTATAGCAGAGGGTACTTTTATAGTATAGAGAAAAAGTACACAAAAGACCAGATTTCACGGTCTGTGACACATTTTTCATGGCTGTGAATTTGGTAGGGCCTTACTTATATGTGGGAAAAGGTAGAATTTGCCTTGTCTGAACAAAACAAGCCCTAAGTTTTGCAGTGCCCTTTGAAAAGTAAAGATGTGTGAGGCTTCATCTCGGTGAAGGACACTCAAGTTTAGTACTCACTTTCCAATCCTTGGTCCCTGAGAGCCAAAGTTTATGCTGGGTACATTGTAAAACCTGCTTTCTCAGGCTTTTCTGGTACTTAAGTGATATGAGTGGTCTGAGAAGAATTACTGTTCTTCTTCGAGTGCTGGTTGCTATGTGTATTCCACATGTGGGTACACATGTGTGCCCTGAACACGAGTCTGGAAATTCTTCAAAGCAGTGTCTGTTGACCCACGCATGTCCCAAGTCAGAATCATGTTCTTCGTTAGAATGAGTTTTCTTTACAGGTAATCCACTAAGTAGTTTAGTAGTTATAGTTAGTATAGCATTAGCACAGGATAGTTTCCCCTACCCCAGCATTTGGAGGAAATCCTCTTCAGTGCCCAGGCTTCAAGAACTGCCTCTCTTGCCCTCTCTCCTTCTCTGTCAGCGACGAGCATCAGCGGTACCTGTATTGCCTGGGTGCGGCATACATCCCTGCAAAGTACAGTATTCGTCAGTCTTTCCCACCCAGAACTGAGGCTCAAGAGCTCCGACTAAAAAAACTCCTGATGGAGGAAGCTATGAGGCCCCACTCTGACCCAGGCCTGGGAGACTCCCCTGTACATCAGCCTCAGCTGACTAGCAGCGCCCCTCCACCAAAGCACAAAGACTCCACCCACAGGGCTCCACATGAGAGTAGAAGGTGCTCTCACGGGCGCAAGGACAGATCCCCACAGAGGACTATCCATAAAAAACGTGCTTCCTCCTGAGCTGTTCCAGGTTGGGTGAGACATCGCGTATGGAACCCCTGGAACTGGTTCCGCTGAAGGCAACACATGAGGCACTCACCAGTCCCGTCTGAGTGCAGATTTAGACACACTGTTGGTCCTTCCTCATTTATCCAAAGACCAACTGACTGTGATAGATGAACCGGATCCTTCACGTGTTTCTGCTGCAGCTCCCTGTACTCCATGCCATATAGAGACCTTTGTAATACCGGAGGATATATTCCTCCCCTATCTTCAATCTCTCCTCCTTTTGGGCCTTGTGTTCCTGAGAGACTTCCTTACCCCAGAGAAGGAATTGTTATCTATGTCCCAGTAGCAGTTTCATCTCCACCCATCAGATAGGAGTCCCCAGTATTGATGGTACCACCGCTACCAACAGAATCATCATCAGAGTCGGAGGAAATAGCTGCACCAGTATCTCCGAGAAGGCACAGGAGCCCCGATAGACAGGCGAGAGGCTATGCTTACCAACCCTTTGGATATGAACCCCCCTGGGAAAATTCGTACTAATTCCCTTGTAGGCCACCAAGAGTGATAGATCCCTTCTTCTGGCCTTATTGAGGCCCTTGGGACCCTATGGCGGGCTCCCAGACCCTTCTCAGGAGTCCTACTGCTCCTCCCTCTCTTCTCGGCCAGTTCTGTCGGTGTATGAGGAGGAAGAGCCAGAACCAGTTCTGACAGGCTTACTTGTTACCTCCGGATGATGCCATTACTCCGTCATCACCTTCTCTGCCAGATGACCACCGTCAGTATCAGGAGCTGTTGCAAAGGGTCGTTAATGATTTACAGATCTGACTGGAAGAGATCCAGGACCCTCAGCACTGGTTCTTGGACATTTTATAGCCACAAGGACCACCCAAAATAACCCCTTCTGATTAATGAGACTATAATGGAGCTGGCTAGAGCAGTTTGGCACACAGCAGCCGAGAGGCATTATTTTGTTTTTGCCAAAGAAGCTGACTTCCTATTTTCCAACCTGCCCCTAACTCGGTGATACCAGCAGCTACAGAAATAACTTAGTCACACTACCAAAAATCTGCCCCGGCAGAAAAGGGTGCAAAGACACTGAACCTCTTAAGTAGGAAAGTCTTCTCCTTGTCAGGTCTGCAATTTCATTTAGCTAATTGCCAAGCTCTATTAGCTAAATATGATTCAATACCTATGCCAGGTTGTGGACTTAAGAGACAAACTCCCCATCAAAGACCGAGCACGATTCTAATCATTCCTGGATGAGGGAAGATTAGTAGTGACGGTAGCTCTCCAGGCGGCAGTAGACACCGCAGCTACAGCATCCAGAAGTTTGGCCATAGGACTAGTCATATGAAGGGACTCCTGGCCCCAGTCGTCAGGCTTTCCTAGAGAGATCCAAAACACTATTCAAGACCTTCCCTTCAACGAGTCCAACCTTTTTAATGAAAAGATGGATGAGTCCCTTCACTCTCTAAAAGACTCAAGAGCCACTCTGCAATCCCTGGGGATTTACACTCCAGCCCCCAGGAGAAGACACCAGAGATAGCCCTTTTGACTATGGCCTCCCCCCTTCACATGCTCCATATTACCAGTGTCCACCTGACCCACCATGTAAATGACAGAGGATTCAGAGGTCCCGTTTTTTTGGCTCCCTCTGCTGCTGCAACCTCTGCTTACTCCCAACTGTGGCCAAGGACCATTTTTGACATGCAGGATGAGACCCGCACACCACAACTTATGCTACCTATGCCTTTCCCTGCTAACTTTGGAGGCCATCCCCCTCTCTCTTCACCCACATCTGGAACAAGATCACAATGGACAGTAGGGTCCTGGAGATTATCCATCGGGGATATTCAGTAGAGTTTCTTTCCTTCCCTCCCCACAAACCACCTCACTGATCCCCCTCCAGGGAGCATTCTCATCAAGTGATTCTTCAACAAGAGGCAGAATCCCTCTTTCACTGGGGGGGGGGGGAGCAATAGAACACCTCCCGCCTCAATACCAAAGGAGTGGGTTCTACTCCCCCAAAAACACAGATGGTGGAGATCCAGGCTGGACCTTCGGCAACTCACCATCTTTATTCCAAAACTGAAATTCAGGATGATTATGCTGCGTCTATAATCTCCTTCCTTCAGGGGGGAATGTGGTTTATGGCTCTCGACATGAAGGATTCATATTTCCACATAGATATTTACCCATCTCACAGGAAATTTCTGCGCTTCAGTTAGCCAAGAGCACTACCAGTTTGTGTCCTCCATTTGGGCCTGCTACAGCACCAGGGTATTCATGAACATTTTTGCTGTGGTAGCGGCCCAGATGCAACACCAGGGCTATACAGTGTTTCCATATCTGGACGACTGGCTATTTGTAGGCCACTCTTGCCAGGAAGTCAAGTCAGCAACAGGATTTCTTCATCACCTTCTGACTACCTTAGATGTTTGCATAAACAAAGAAAAATCTGTTTTGTCACCCAGAAAGACAATAATATTTATAGGGGCACAGCTGGACTCAGTGTCTGCAAGAGCATTTCTCCCTGCAGATAGGTTTTATGCAATGAGCAACTTGATATCTGACATTATTTGCAGACCATGAAGCACAATGCACGTGTCTTTCTCTGTTAGGCCACATGGCTGCGTGCACCTATGTGATGCCATTTGTCATACTCCACTTGAGGTGCCTGCAAGCTTGGCTCCACTCACGCTGCTGAATAAACAGAGATCGCATCGACTCCAATGTCACTGTTCCCACCCTCCCATACAGAAGGCCACTGTCCTGACAGATACCTCCCTTACAGGGTGGGTGCTCACCTGGACCACCACACTGCTCAGGGTTCCTGGACTCCAAGGGAGGCCAGGCTACACATAAACTTGTGTAAACATAAACTTGTTTGCAAGGCTTTCCTTCCACTCATATGCTCACTCCATGTGCAGGTAATATCAGATAATATCAACACAGTGGTTTATATAAACAAACAGGGAGGAGCAAGATCTCGTCCTCTCTGCCTGGAAGCAATCAGACTTTGGAACTGGTGTCTCAGAAATCGCATTACAATACAAGCCGCATACCTCCTGGGTATTCACATCTGCCTGGCAGACAGACTGATCAGATGTTTCTCTACAGACCATGAATGGGAGATACACAACACAGCTTTAGCTGCCATATTTTCACAGTTGGGCATTCCTCTATGGGGCCTCCTCGCATCCCAGGTGAACAGAAATCTCATCTGTTGCTTCAGAAAAGTCATGGGCTGCGATTCCCAGGTCAACGCTCTCCTGGACAGATGCACCTTTCCTCACATTCCCCTATTACCACAAGTTGTCCAGAAGATCCGTTGCAACAGATCCATTGTCATCATACTAGCACCCTACTGGCCCAGACAGTTCTGGTTCACGGAACTCCTGACATTGTCCGCATGCCCACCTATCAGAATCTGTCCGAACTCAGGATGGGGGGGAAGATCAAGCACTTCACCTCATGCCCTGCTGTTTGGAGGGGCATCAGCCACAGAAAGTTCATGCTCCACCCCATCCAGGAAATTCTTAACCAAAGTAGGAAAGATTCAACTAGAGCCTACTGGGCTAAATGCCAGTGCTTCACATCCTGGGCACCACACCACCAGCATCTGCCTCATACAGCCAGCATTCTGATTATCCTAGACTATCTCCTCTCCTTAAAGACCTAGGAGTGATTAGTGCCTGCCTCCCTCTGGTGGAGGAACGTTCTATCTTTACACACCTGGCTACTGTGCAATTTTATGAGGACTTGATCAAGACCTTTCCACTGGTCATTAAACTTACACCTCAGAGGGATCTTAACCTTGTTCCGTCAGCACCTGAAGGTCCACCCTTTGAGCCTATGACAACATGTGCCATGACCCATCTGTCTATGAAGGTGGCATTCTTAGTAGCTATATTTTCAGCTAGGAGGGTCAGTGAGCTAGGAGCCATGATGGCAGATCCTCTGTATACAGTATTCCACAAAGAGATGGTCTCACTTAGGTTACACCCCAAATTCCTCCTCAAGACTTTTTCTCAGTTCCGTATCAATCAATCGATTTACTTACCTGTATTTTTCCTGAAACCCTATGCCTCTTCCACAGACAAGAGACTTCACTCCCTTGACCTCAGCTGTGCCCTGACATTCTATCTACAAAGAACCAAACCCATTAGAAAATCTCCAAGATTCTTTGTTGCCATAGCAGAACGGTTGGATGGGCAGACCATATCCTCTCAGAGGGAGGCTCTACGTGGGCTTTGGGATACATATTAGAATGCTACAAAATAGCAATGCTTCCCCCTCCTGGGGGTATTACTGCTCACTCCATGTGAGCACAAGTGGCCTCCACTGCATCCTTATCGGACATTCCGCTACAGGACATTTGCAGAGTAGCAGCTTGGAGCTCTGTCCACATATTTGCAGCATGCTATGCTCTCACTCAAGCTGCAACTGCGGATGCAGCTGCAGGAGTGGCAGTACTATAAGCATCTCTGCTACCAGCTTCCTTGCATTCTGAACACCGCTTGCTAGTCACCCACATGTGGAATAAACATATAGGGATCAGCACTTAAGTAAGAAATGGAGGTAACTTACTGTAACTGGAGGTTCTTCAAGATGTATGGGCCATATCTGTATTCCACTATTCTCCTCCCTCCTTCCCCTCTGCTCTGGATCCTGTTGGATTGCGGTAAGAAGGGGAACAGGAGAGGCATTGATCCCATCGCCTCCTATACCCTCAGTAAAGAATACATGTGTGGGGCAACAGACATTGCTTTGAAGAATTTCCGGACTTAGGTGCACAACGCGTATGCATGCCCACATGTGGAATACATATAGGAACCACACATCTCAAAGAACTACCAGTTACAATAAATAACCTCCATTTTCTGTGTGCTCAAACTTTGTATTAATTTTTATCATGTGTTCTTGAAATGTGTGTGCTCCATTAGGTGCCTTTTGGAAACCTAAATAAACACAGATGTGTAGCATATGAATTGAGTGCTATAGATTCTCATAGCTACTGTCTTCAATCTTTTAAAATCAATTTCTTCATTTTTTTTAAGTAGGGGTAATATCTACAAGGATTGGAATTAGGATCCTAATCAATTCAAGAATAACTCTGAACATTCCACCCCAAGTTTTGAGAGCCACTCAGAATTTATCTCAAAGTTGAACTTAATTTTCCATAGATTCCAGTATCCTGTACTACCCTCATATTTAGGAAGAAGGAGAGAGACTTTTGCATAATGATAATTGAGGCCTGAGGTACTTGAGCAACCATCTGTCTCCCTGCTTCCTCCAAGGCACTTGAGATTGGATGGTTTGTCCTTTCTCTCTGTCCTGAGGTTCCATCTGGGTCAGGCTGGGGTGGGGTAGCGGGGGAAGTAGCTCATCTCGGTGACCCCATATGTGGAATTCCCTCCCTGAGGATGTCTTTCAGAATCCCACAGCAAATTTGTTTAATAGTCAGCACAAGGCCTTTGTCTTTGGGCTGGTGTATCCTTGATCATTTTGGCCTTCTTTATTCACCAACTCTCTAATTCTAGATTACATTTTCTTTTCCCCCTACTTTTGTTTGTTACAGTAGCTGGCTTTTGTGAGCTCCTGGATCTGGTACTGGTTTAATTGTTGTTTTAAATTTCATACAGCAATCTAGAATATAGGGAAATAAATAAACTGGATGTGAGAAGATTATTAAAATTACTACATCAAAAGACCTATGAATGTGGAAAAATCATTTTCTTTTGTCATACTTTCATCCAAAAAAAAAAAAAAAACAACCTTCAAAAGCATTGATTGCAAAATGGCTAAAAGCATTCACACTGAACTCTCAAATGTCTAAAGGACTAAATCCGCACACAGACTCACTCAACAGTAAGAGAAACAGTTACATTTCATGTGAGAAAATATGCTAGTCAAATGTATATTCACCAGTAGCCCCAATTGCATTTAGAGGTGTCCTCAGGCACCGCTTGTAGACAGGATCTGCTAAACTGCTTCACCTCAATAAAAACTATTTGGAAATGTTTGAAACTCTTGTATGTAACATGTTGGTGTGTAACGTGTGTGCGCACACACAAAAAGCCTGTGATGATATTGTGGCTAAAACATCAGACTTGGACTCAGGAGATCTATTCCCAGCTATGTCACTGATTCATTGTGTATCCTTAGGAAAGTCATGTAAGGTTTCTATGCCTTAGTTTCCACATCTTTAACTGTCTTTCATCTGAACAGGACCAGGAGAGAAGAGAGTCCTATAAATCCTCCAAAATCTTTAATGGTCAACTAAAATAAGAGCCCTAGGCCAGGTTCTGGTAAAGTATTTACTTCATTGACTTCCGTGGGAGTTAGGCACCTAAGCACTTTTGTGGATCTGGGTCCTAGTTCTTAACTAAATATAGATGGTAGCTGCTGTAATGTCATTTCCATCAACAAAGAATCAATCAATAAGCAAGCAAATACTGTAGAGATTCTGGATAAACAGAAATCTTCCAACTAGCGATTCCATGCGCTTTGTAGGTCTTCTGTTATCTTCCCAGGAACTGGTTCCCTGGGCTAGTACCCTTACATAGCCCAGCAGTAATTATTTCTTTTTTTCTGTGTAACCTAACTCCAAGACACCTTAAATCACCTTTTATCAGTGAACGTCCTTTCAAATGGTAGCCAACCAGAAAGAATATACTATGCAAAAAAACAACCCGTGTGATGAATACAGACAGCAGCTGTAAGTTTCTTCCATTGAGGAGTTTATTTGGAGACAGATGGTTGAGACAGGGGCCAAGAAATGCATTAATGCACACAAGGTGAGAAATAATTGTATTAGGAAGTGCTTACAGTCCCTCACGAAAGGGCAGAAACAACCCTACCACAATGTAGAACCTAACCTGTTATGGTTAACGATGCAGGCACACAGAACAACTCTAATTAATGGCCTATAGCGAGAGGTATCAAGCTGGTTTCAAAGGAAGCACCAATATATTGCAAGGGGCCTTCAGTAGAAACAGGCTGAGGACCTTAAAGGTTGGATACATGATGTTTAGTATTCAATAGAAATTATGAACCCCCATTGCTTCTCAGGGCTGGACCCTAAATTGTCATACTCAGAAAGGAAATTACCATGCAAATAAAAGGAAATGTTAACCAGATTTTTCAAGACTTATATTTATCTAAAACAGTGGTTTTCAACCTGTGGTCCGTGGACCCCTGGGAGTCCACAGACTATGGCTAAGATTTCCAAAGGGGTTCCACGCATCCATTTGAAAATTTTTAGGAGTCTACAAATGAAAAGAGGTTGAAAACCACTGGTCTAAAGGTAACAGTTAAAAATACTTTAATGTACATGTTAAGAGTGAACACATTGAGTGAAATCCTTCTCCCAGCTCTGGCCCCTTTGTGTCGCATAAAAGGGGCTCTAAAATCTTCGTATCTAGCTGGAGGAACATTCCCCAGCTCAGGCACTGCATAAAACAGCTGTAAGGTTACTTTCTGAAGATTCCCTTGCAAGTGCTGAGGGTGCTGTGGGTAGGTCTATAGCACACAGCACTGCAGAGATTCTGGACAGTCCAGGGAGTCTGCCAGGGCTAAGTCTCACCATGGCCTCACCAAACCCCAGGGTAGCTCAGGATTGGAAGGGCACAAAGGTAGTTTAATGGCACCTTAAGCCCCCTCCCCCTATCCCCTGCCACCACTGTCCTGGGCATCAAGTTCTGTGCTGCATCTTACTATTATGGGCAATGAACTGCCAATACAACCATATCCGTATATAATTTGTAATACTTTTCAACAGGTCTCTGCCTCACATTCTCACATACAATGTGAGACAGACCCAAGTACTGAGTATTTTAATAGCTGCGACTGTTACTGCAACACACCTTCTCATTTGTTTCCTAACTTGGGTTGAAATTTGTTACACCATGAAATACAAAAATATTCTGTGTTTTATTTCTGGGGCTCCCTGAATTACCTTCACAAATGACCATAAGAGAGAAGTAGAGGAGAGACCCCGGCAACCATCTACTATAATTACGACAAATCTTGTTCTCTCTCTTTACAAAGATTTGTTCAAGTTCTTTTTATTCCAAATATCTGATTTTTAAGGTTCAAGAAACAGAGCTCCAAATACCATTGTGACTGGGTATTCATGTCAATGCACATTCTTCTTATCCGAAGGCTCTGTCTATCCTTTCTAACCACAGTTAACAGGAAAAGTGAAATTCTGCTCAGAAAGTTGACTGTGTAAAAGCTGTACCTTCTAACTCAACAGATCTGTTACTTTCATGTATTCTGAGTCTCATGTGTTCACTTCAATGGCAAAGATGTTTTTTACTGCCTCAGTCTCCTGTTAGCCCTACTGAGCCAGCACAGCTGAAGGGGAGTGGGGTGAGTCTTCTGTTCCATTTTGTGCATCATTAATAGAATTGTTTCCTATGATAAGTTCCAATCAGTAACAACTTTGCAAACCTATTGAAGACAATGGGGTTTTCAGAGGTGTCACTGAAAACATAATTTGAACTCTGTGGACTTGTACAGGTATCACTGACCTAATTTAGCCTGCAGAGCATTTATTACTGTGTGAGGGAAAGAAGTCAGCTTGACTCTGAGTCCTGCCTGAGTTAGTGAGGCAGACTGGCTGAAAACACATCTTTCCCCTTGCAACTGGAATATGTGATATGGAGTTACTGATAGACAATAAACATGGAACCCAGCAATGGCATTTTTATACAGTCACTTTTATTTTTTTCTGCCTAAAACATTAATCTCTTCCTGTTTGAAAACAATGTATCAGAGTTCTCCAGTTTTGTAGCTGATATTATGTTGTAAAAGTTGGTTTCTAGCATAGTTTATACAAGATGTGTTAGCCAGCTGAGTCAACTGATGGGGATAACCATCCATAGGTAGAGGGCAGAATTAGCAGTGTGACTGTTAGTGATAAAGCACACACAATTCCATTTATCCAGTATTTATGCCAGATGAAGTTTTCTTCAGAGTTAGTAACTGCTACACATTTGTAAGGTAAACAACATTTTAAAAAGTTTTGTCTTATTTAGCAGCTATAGGCTAGGGATATGAGCAATTTTGTTTAAATAACTGCTGCTATGACAGGCTTTGAGACAATATACGATTAAAATTCAGGGCTTTTTAAATAAAAAACGTTGACAATCACAGCACACCTAGCTTTGCCTTTCAAATCCCTTTAAGATCTCTAATTTTCTTTAATAGAGAGTACAAATAAAAGTAGAAAAGATCTCTTTTTTGGATCCACCATCCAAAGTTTCTGAGAATTACAATGAAGAAATAATCTCTCTTACATACACATGTACCATTTTAACTAAAATGTTGACTACAAAAAGCATGTGTGTTCTAATAATAATGGTAATTAAAATATTCAAAGCTACTCAGCAGTAACATGTAGTGTTATATTTATTAAAAACTAGTCCAATTTGTATCTTAATAGCTCAACTCCTTACCATATCTTTTTTGATTTAGGATTTTCCCAGGATTATTTTAAACTTTAAAATCTGGATCCATTGAAAACAATTAGCTCAATAATGGACAAATTCTGCCACACAAATCATGCTGAGAAATCTTACACTCTAACAAGTCCCATTAAACTCAGAGAGGTTATTCATAGAATAAGGCACTACTCAACCTGAGGGTGAGATTGAGGCTCCACCCTTTCATGGGACAAAAACCTCAGAGATTGGCAGCACCAGTGGGACTGCAGGGCAGAACGTGCCACCTGCTGATTTGTGTAGGGGCACATCCCCTCCAAATTCTTTAACTATGAGTGTTTCTGACTTTGCCTCACTCTGAAGGCTTGAGACCCAGGAGTGAAAATCTTGTATCTTCCAATAAAAAATACATACACACACACACACACTGAAATTTGTGAGTTGCACAGTGTCAGCAAGCTAAGCCTATCTTGAACACTAATGTTTTCTATAGAATTTAAAAAACAACAAGAGACTAAATACAAGTTCTGTGTTTAGGTGGAAAGTACGGTTAGGGTAAAATCAATAAGCTGATTATATGACAATGACACATTCTTACCAACAGATCTGCTTGAAGTTCAACATTCTGACATGACTGACTAATGCTAAGATTTTGCTCTTCTTTGCACTCCAGAGTCTACATAGCTATGGGAGAATGAGATGGATTTTCTTTTCTTACATCTCATCAAACAGAATTGTTAACTATGTAGGTTCCATATGAAGAATCCTTTTTTCATTGGTAATGCACAAGACAGAAACAACCCAACTTGACTTTCAGATTCCAGGTTAAGTTTGCAAGTTTGTTGGCTGTTAAAAAATTATCCTTCCTCTCTGTCTACAGAAACTTCTTCGCAGATAGTTTGAGAATAAATTAGCTGCGTGCTATCTTAAATGAGATTGTAAAATGGGATAGCTAGGAATAACATTCCTGACTGTCAAAGGCTAAAGATAAGTCTTTTCCCCCCCTCCTTTGTTTTGGATACAGATGAGGTCTCGACACATTGAAAAGAGCCTAATTTTTACAAATTATTGGAATTTAATAAAACTGTTGAAAAATCAACATTCTAGAAAGCAAACACATTTTTTAATCGTCTTGATCTTTTAGCAAAAGTCACAGGTTTAATGGAAAGTAACTCTTAATTGGCTTGTCATTAGTATGACTGTTATAAGATTTTAGGATGCTTCCTTGTGTCTGCATATATTAGGTATGCATGTGAATACAAATAATGAATTATGAATAGTTTTATAACCTGAACTTTGCTTCAGAATGAGAATATCATAGAGATTTATTAACATACAAACCTGGAAATGGTTGGATGTGAATGATAATAATCAACAGATGACTATGGGCAAACTGTCAAAAGGATTGTGAACTTAATGCTGGTTGCCATTTAAATTGAAGTGTGTGTACGAGAGAAAGGCACGTGCAAACACTCCGCAGACAAAAATCACCTGGCTCCTCTATTTGTGGAAATATAGCTACTTTCATTTGGTGCCTTTCTGGGCATTGGTGTTAAGTAGCTGTTGTAAGTTGGGAAAATAGATTTAAAAATACAGGAGGATACAGCAACAGGATGCACTGACAACTAGTGCTCTATTTGCTTAGCAGCAACAAGTAGCCCATTAAAAAGTTTGATCTTCTTTTCCAAGGTGATTTTAATTTTTGTACAGCAGTTGTTAGATGCAGGGCATAGATGGACTTCCAACACAGGTGTATGGAAGGCATAGTGGAGAGTATTCCTGAGATTGGACTTTTATCATCAACCTTGAAATTGGACCATGGCATCAGTAGTACAGGGGTCAAACAATTATCATGGTCAGATAACCAGCTTAATTTGGTTCCTTTCTTTCTAAAGAGGCAACAACAGTTAAATTACATGCATTCATAAGACATAGTAAGTGAAGTGGTGTATTTCTCATGAAGTGTGTATTCAGTGTTCTGGTCATGTTGACAAAGAGGATTAATAGAAGGGATTTGCACTTGAACATTTTTTATGCATTATAAAAGCCATATTCTGCCATCAGGTCCACAAGCATGGATTTCAGATAAGCAGCTTAACTGAAGGCTTCTTTTGGCTAAAGTGTGTAGTTGGAGATCCACGGACTCTTCCATACGCCAAAGTGTTTCAACCAAAGCTGTGCTACTTCCCACTCTATTATCCCCAGCATTGAAGGGTCCAACCTTTTCAGCCTGAGGGTCACCCATATTCTTTTTAAAAGGCCAAGTCAGCGCTTTGGGACAGATTCTGTTCCCTTTACACTAGTCAGGCTGAGGAGCTGCAGGGAAGGGACAGCAGCGATTCAGAGCATTTCCAGCTCACATCCATGCAGATTCTAGGGCTGCAGAGGAGGCATTTCTTCCTTCCTGCTGCGATGGGCTGATTCAAACAGTTCTGTGTAAAAGTTGCAGGGAGCACATTTTTAATTCATAATCAAATGCACATTTTCTAACAGTCACCTTTGAGGGCCACAGTTTAGAGCCTGAGGGGCCACAAGTTGGATATCCTAAGGCTAATAGGTTGGAAGAGGGGGGTCATGGGTTAGCCAATAAAGGGTAGGGATTTTTTTAGTAGAGTGGACTATGAAGTCAGATTCTGCCAATCTGATACCTGGGAAAACAGGTGAAAAAGTTACTCCAAACTTTAGGTGGAGTAAATGTGTGGCAGCTTCCTCCAAGGTGCAGCCTCTAGGAAGATGGCTGGAGCTCTCTTTTCACAGAATGTCTGCAGTTTGAAATATTAGCATTCCAGAACATTATCTAGATTTGAGAAATTTCCTAGAAAATTTTAATTTCATAGGAAAAAAATTGGAAAACATTAGGTGGAATCAATCCATCATAAAACAATCTTCCAAATAAATCTGTTGCAATTCCGATCTTCCAGCATGAACACAAATATCTGTCAGTTAATGGTATTCTTATTTGGGGTGATAGTCTCTGTGGTTTCAAACAAAAGCCAAGGAGGCTTTTCTCTGCATAACAGCCCGAACAAAGCATCTTGAACCAGCACCACATGCTTAACTTTTGGGCTTGCTGTTGTTTGAACACTGAACTGTTCTTGAGCAGTGCATATCTTGAAATCCTCCTGCAAACTAGTAAGAAGAGTATGAGCTTGGTTATAGACAGAGGAGGATTTGGGTTGATATTGACATTAAGATCACCAGATGATCAAGGCTTTCCACCTGCAGCTACCAAACATTAGAATCTTGCCCCATAAAAGTTTTTTTTTTTTTTTTTTTAAATTTTAGACAGTTTTTAATTGGAAACAATCCTTTTTGGCTGGATAAACTCTTAAGAAGCATATGAAGCTCAGAGAGTTGCAACAGAAGAGTCTGCATAGTTTGGCAAGATATCTAGTTAATGTAGTGTTCTGTCCACAGATAAGTCCTGTAATCACTTGTGATTCCCACATCTTTCATAATTAATTAAAGGGGAAAACTGCATTGCTACTGCAGTTTTGCATCAGAGGTTCATAGGATTCTTCTCTGTCTGTAAATTTTCTCTGTTCTCCTCATCCTTTTATTTTGTGCTGTTCCTTTCATCTCATATTTTAATCAAAACTCTTTCTATGAACATAGCTATTTTCCAACATGGGTGAAAATACTGTCTGAAGCTAAAAGCTTTCATAAAGCACAAGCTGAACCAGGCAGGAAGTTGAATTAGCTGGAGAACATACCATGGTAAAAGTAGAACTGATAAGATGAAGGAGAATGGCACTTTAGTTCCAGAGTTAGTCTGAGTAGCTACTGGAGGTGAACTTAGAAATGTGGAATACAACCTTTAATACTGTGGCATTGCTTGAAGATACTGATCAGTGTACTGGGCTATCAGTATGCGCAGCATAGTAGATGTGGCTATTATTGTGTTATTGGGGGATAGGAGAATATTATGGGCCACATCTTCAGGTGATGTCAATTAACATACCTCCATTGACCTCAGTTTAGCAAGTTGAGGATCTGGCCATATGGTATCTGGCCGATATGTTGTCCTGTCCCAGAAGCAGGCGATCAGGTTATGTAGAAGAATGAAACACAGCCACAGGGATGGATTTTTAAATTGAAGGTTGCAACGTTATTAACTTTCAATTTGAATGGGGAAGGGAAGGAAAATCAAAGCACTAATCAAGGCACTAATTTGGGTCTAGTGTGATGTTAAATGGCCTCCATGCCAATAACCAATATTCAAGGCTGTCCCTGTTCAATCTAACCTCCAGGATTCAGCCCATCGCTGAGGGGGAATGAGAGTGCACATGAAAGGTACCTCCGTGTACATTGACTTAGTCTTTCCTTCTCCCTCAAGGTCAATAGTGTCTCTACAACAGGGATCAGCAACCTTTGGCACTTGCCACTTCCGCCGGTTCGGCCGAAAGACAGCTCCCACTGGCCGCGGTTTGCCGCTCCAGGCCAATGGGGGCTGCAGGAAGTGGCACGGGCCGAGGGATGTGCTGGCCCCCGCTTCCCGCTGCCCCCATTGGCCTGGAGTGGCGAACCACGGCCATTGGGAGCTGAGATCGGCTGAACCTGCGGACGCGGCAGGTAAACAAAAAGGCCCGGCCCACCAGGGTGCTTACCCTGGCGGGCCGCATGCCAAAGGTTGCTGATCCCTGATCTACAAGTTCTCTCATCGTCTCATGTTCACCTGTGGGAGCTGGCTGCTTTGAAGCTCTCACCTGTGCTGGACATGGGAGCAAATTGTAATGAAATTATAAACTCACTATCAATTTACTCTGTATTATCCTAAAGCTGGGCCTCCAGGATGCTGTGAGGAAGGCGAACAACCTGCTGGATGCCCTATCAGTCTTGCTCCAAGGGAGCTCCACTGTTCTCAAAAGCCAGTGATCTGGTCAGACCCACAGCATTTAGGAACACAATTCATGTTGTACCTCCATTGTAGGGCAGGGCAGCAAACACAGCAGAATAGCTGCGGCACACCCTCAGGGCTTCACATACAGAAAAGGAGGGGCGCAAGAGACAATCAGCTCTTTCCCTGACTCCATCTCCAGCCTCGCCAATGGTGGTAGGGAGAGACAGAAAATTCTCTTCTCCCCTTCCCCCGCCAGGTGTGATTTCTATTAGTGTTCTGGACAGAGGGAGGGGAGAAAGCCTAAGGGTAGCTAAGTCTGCCCTTGGTTCTCCCATCTCTCAGGATGTCAGGGGTTGCCCTTTACCTTCCGGTCCATTCAAACACTCCCCTGCTGAGATGGGGCAGGGGGCATTTTGGTTATAGCTTTAGCCTAAAATGTTTTCTAGTTTCCCAGCTATTTATCCGAACATCTGTTTCTTTCCCCACTAAAGTATCTTCTCTTATTTTTCTGTCAGCTGACATCCTGGCAACTCTTTCCTGGCTGGCCATAGATTAGCATTGGATTATTTCATGGGACATTATCATCATTCTCACTTGAAAAATAAAAGTATCATCTGTGTGGACCATACTCCCATATGTTCATAGATTCCAAGGCCAGAAGGGACCATTGTGCTCATCTAGTCTGACCTCCTGTATAATGCAGGCTTTAGAACTTCCCCAAAAGCTAATTCCCCAACTGTTGCACATTATGCCACCAGGGCAGCTTAAAATTTTATGTTTTAGTCAGAAATATCCTGAGGAAGTTGGATTAATTACTCTGGTGAGAAAAGAAGTGTATGTTCACCGATAAGTATGTTTGGTCACTGAAAAGTCTAGAATTCATAAGACATTTTTGGCTGGCTCAGCACAATTTCTAATGAATTCACACCCATTCTTTAAAAATGAGACACACAAACCCTTTGAACAAAAGCCTCCATTTCATTGATGTGGAGACTGGGACCTAGTTCTCTATTGCCTTTTTATCCTGTTTGGCTGTTCATACCAGTGCAAAGTGAGTATAAAACACTACCTAATCTTGCCCTGGTTCAAAGGAAAACACATGGTATCAAGCTAACGAGAATCCGGCCCTGGAAGTATTTGTATTGGTTATGAGAAGTGATGGCAGCATTAAATTATTATTCAGTGGGTGCCCCTCTGTGCTCTTGAGCTCCACGATGAGGGGAAGTCTAGTGGTAACAGCTGGCAGGGGGAGCCCATAACATGTTATACCAATAGAATAAAAACCAGCAGGATCTTATTAAGAGGGATAAGGCAAAGATGCCACATTTATTGTAAATATAATGATAAAGCAAAAGATAAAAGTAAACAATGTTGTTTGACTACTTATTCCTATCACTACTTATTCCTTATATATATATACACACACACACACACACATAGATAGATAGATTCATTTACACAATCATTCATTCAAGTTCTGTATAGGTGTTATAGTTACCAGCCTAGAAGTTACTCATGCCAAGTTACTGGCCAGGTATTTTGGTCATGAGGATGGAGCTGAGTCTGTGTCAGGTGCACCTGATGCTCCTGGAGGCTGGCAGCAGAACCAGAGACTCAAAATCCTCAGTCTTGAGAGTTCATTCTTATAGGAATTAATTCCTATGTTAGTCTATGGGAGCTGTTTCATTCTGCTGTTGCTGACTCAATCAGCAGATGGCACATTCCTGGGCACATTCCTGGTGGCTCCACACTGTCCAAAGTTTGTGTTTCTCATCCTTCCAGGTGATGGGGTGGATCCCAGTTTACCCTCTCGGGGTTCTGGTGGTCCACTTTACACATTCTTCGGCCGATGGATACTCCCTTTCTAGGCTGCACCTCCCTAACCATTCATGTACATCAAGCATTCATCAACATACATTCCATAACTTAACCATATTTTAATTTACTGTCTCCACCACTTTCAGGGTGTGTGCTAATTCATTTGAGACTCCGGCCCTTTAATCACAGAGGGTGGGGGTCTAGGAGCCGTTGCTGTTATAATGAAGTGAAAGTCACTTAACGGCTTATAGTGTTTGTTTACATTGTATCAATTACTTCAAGAACAAAGTCAATTAACTTGTTTGTAAGTTTTACATAGTAATAAAGTATCTTTCACAGGATAGATACAATCAATGGTTTCTACAGACAGTAGCTTACAAGTTTTAACAGAAGACCCAAGAGATTTTTGTACTTGGTGAAACTGTTGGATTTTAAAATGTGGGGGACAAATTATTGGGGGGTCACTGTCACTTGGGGGAATCACTGTTAGTACCTTCTTTAATATCCCTACAAACACAGTATTGCTGCCAGGAACTGGAGGGGCTGTAGAGAGTTAGGTGCCAGTATAGTGCACAGGTCTTCTGCTGGTCTCATGGCATTGGCTGGTTTTGGTGACTGAATCCCCTGTTGCCTTGTGGCAAGGGTCAGCTCATATGCTCAGCAGCTGTAAAGTCACTTATCCTAATTCTCTGTTGCCCCTGCATCTTGCATAGTCATTTACCCCAGTGCAAAGAGAGTGTAAACCACTCAGTTTAATTTGGCAGTGTTTTACAACCAGTTGGCACTCCCTTTGCAGTGATGTAAATGACTACACAAGGTGCAGGACTAAGAGAAACTAGGCTGCTGACCTTCCTTTATGGGAATAACAACCTGCTCAGGGGATGATAAATTCATATCTGGTGAATTTGCAAGTGTTGGCCACCTCCTAATTTGAGGATAGATTGGATTTTACACCTGTACATAAGGAAATGTGGTAAAATGATTGCTGATGAAATGTAACCAAAAGATGCAAGGAAAATCTTACCCTTAGAAGGACTCTTACTACTTTTTCCTCGGTTTAAATTTCTTTTGTTTAGTGTTCCGTATATAGAAAGAGAAAAAGAGAGGGTTTGGGGTTGCTTTGTTTCTAAACACAGTTAGCTAGGTTTCCCAGATCAGCCTCTCACTGGTGTCATTGGTAGTAGATAAGTGAAGTCATTGCAGATGCTAATACTAAGGTTGTTCCCATTGGGTAGGTATTCATTTCTGATTAATTAGTGGTTCTTAGCCCCACCTGTCTTCAGCTATCTTATGCCTGCATTATTCTGCTTCTTGCCTGAGATTCTGTATGACAGTCTGGGTTTGCTGTGTCTCAGGCTTACATAGCAGATGATTGTTTAATACAGTTCTCCCCATCTCCTATCTTTTATTTTGCTGAAGTATGTTCATAGCTTTCATTAGTTAAGATTAAATCTAAAGTTCATATACCTTACAGATTTTTTAAAGGTGTCGTGATCTGATCAGGGTTTTATCATTTTTGGTGAGCAAAAGCTTTCTGAGCCACTGCTATTGGCATTTTTCATCACATGCCAATCGGTTGCTGTATGACTTTGCTCTAAAACTTACCATGATGTACTGCTGAGCTGCTATGATGACCCTAGATTTTTAACCATTATGGGTTATGTTCTAACTGATGTTCATGAACTGTAATGTTACTTTTTTTCACATTTCTCTCCTCTGTAGGACACCTATATATCACACCCCCTTTTCACTGTATATTAGGGTCACCTGCATATACACCCATCTCTCACCTATCCGAATACCTTTATCCTTCCCATTTTAGCAGAACCGTTGAAAGAAAACCTATTGCAAGAGAGAGCAATCCTACTGAATTCTGTTTCCAACCCTAAATCAGTGTATCATTTCATTTGTAGCTCAGACTGCTGACTGTTGACTGCTATACAGGTTCTGAAATAATCCATTTAGATGACCTGGGATTTTGATGTCTTCATGTTCCATCAATGCTTTGCTATCCACCACCTTGGTGACATCACAGTTGGGAGTGACTGATGTTTTTGGTGAGTTCTTGTACAAGTTGAAAAAAAATCTCTTTACATTCTCTCTCTTGCAGTGATGCTCAAATTCTGCTCTCTATTGACATATTCCTACTTATTGTCTCCTGTTGTATCTCTTGATCAGGATTCTGGTGTGCCTCTTGTGCAGTCTCATTGTGATGTCTTCTTAATGTAAGTACTTTGTACTCTCTCTAATTAGTTGCTTCCTCATCCATCTTAATCTGCTGCTGCTTATCTATGTGTCATCTCTTTGTTCCAAACCATTCGTATTGTGTTTTTATGGGGTGGCATCTTTTGAACATTACAAAATATATATTTGTTCTTGTTTTCTACTCAGGAGCTAATAGCACCCGAGGCTGGTTGGTTACCTGTATTGTGTAATCATCAGTGATTCCTGATTTTTCTATATTGTATCAGTTTGAACAAATTATTTCAGGTTTCACATTTTCTTCAGTAGAGTACAAGATGTAACTACCCCATCAGGGCAGAATTTGGCAATCGTTACTTGTAGTGGAGTAGTTAAGGCAGCTAATGGGCTTCTGGTATCTGCAGAATATAGTGACTTCTATGATCCCTGATAAGTTAGTTAGATCGTCTTTGTTATTTCAATCTCCATATTAGATAAGCATGCTGGTAATAATTTTGCCAGGTTCTGCAGTGAATTTTATTATTATAGTGTTTACTGATTAATTGAATCCGTCTGAAAGCTTAACTTTAGCAATGAGTAAAGGAGAGCTTTAAAATCATTGACCTAAAAATCATGGCCTTTGAAGTTGCTACTGAACTTTCTATTTGTGATGGACCTCCTGACTATTGCAGTGCGTTCTGTGCTAAGAGGCACCTTATCTCTTCATTAACACTTACCCTTTTTTTCTTGTAATTTTAACCCTCATTTACACTCCTTAGTAGTGAATGCTGCTCTTTGATCAGGACACCCACCCTATTCAGCGGTGCTTTTAGGACTAACCAATCATTTCTGTAAGAGGACTGCATCAGCTTCCAGATTTGACTGGGTCAGCTCACTGGAACTACCAGTTTTATACAAAATCAATAAAAGCTGATGTAGCTGGAGGGGCCACATTTATTTTGTGTACACTTATTGGTAACTTAAGGCTTTCTTGACATTTATTGTTTTGCACATAATAAATTGTACACGTCTTGAATTTACTGAGTGAAATTCTGCTCTTGTGTAAGCCCTTGCAATCCTAGTGAAGATAGTGGAGTAACAGGAGTTTAAATGAAAGCAAAATGTGACCCATTAGTGCAGATACTCAGCTGGAGTACATTGCCTTAGCTTCTCTGACTTCGACGGAGATCTGCCCATAGTAAATAGCACCTTTCATCGCAAAGGATCTCAGAAGTATTTAAACTTTTGTTGTGTATATATTTGTATGTGTGTGTGAAAGGGAGAGAGGGAAAAATCATACAAATTTAAATATCTACCTCTGTGATGCCTTTGGCTATAAAGTCACACGGGGCTTTTTGAGGTATCACCTGCAGCTGTCCTGGAGTATGTGTATCTGATTGCAGCTCATCTTGTGCCTGGTTTTAGGTTGAGTGAGTACAGTGCATATCATATAAATGCTCCCTGTGATGCCTGAAAATGTGAGAGAAATTCAAGGCTACCTAGGGAATGCTCAAGAAATATACCAGCACTGCCAGGATCCTTTCCCATCCCTCCTAGAAACTCCCTTCCTCTCAGCAGTCTGGAATGGGACTCAAAGGGAGAGACACTCTCTCCCTACAGCCAGGAAAGGAAACCCTGTCCTCCTGCCTATCAGCTGGGCAAAAAGAAATGGGGGAAATAACAGAGTCAAGTGGAAACTGAGAGAGGTAGGGATAATAATCACTACTTGATGACCTGACATTACTTTGCAATCATTTCATCATGGTGAAGCATTAATGTGCAATGACATTGGGTCATGAAGATGCAGTGTAATACACAACGAATGTTGTGATATAATATAAGGACATTCAATTAGTCTATAATTCTGCATTTCCATCCATTGACATGAATGGTCTCCAAGGTTTAGTGCTGACGACTAACATCATGCTGCATATTAGTGTTCAGAAAGGTAAAAACAAAACCAATCAATATAGATACTACAAATGTATAGATATAAACTGAAACAGGTTTTATTTCCAACCGTACCAAGAATATTTACAATATAGTCAAAATATAGGGACATGAGCCATGATCATATTACTGCAGGAATTTGCAATTCTAGTAAAAAGATAAAGGGAAGCAGGGAACATAAATATGAATAATATTTGTCCTTGCATTATTCTTCTTTTCACGGACACTTTAATCGCTACATGATTTCTCTTTGGGGCCACGTGAATACTGAAACCAAATCATATTTTTCAACATGAAGTGCACAAACTCAGCAATAACAAAAACAGGGTGATTTTTGAACAACTGTGCACTTCAGATATTAATGAAGATAATTTCCTTCTTCTAACTAATTAAAATAACTTAAGTCAGAACCATCCTACCCTTTCCTGCCGAACCCATCTGTGTAGTTCAGCGCTGTTACTTTAAATAGTTTATCATATAACAGCTTTGTATATGTGTACAAAATAATGTTACGATAAAAAAGCAAACCAAGCCAAAAAAAAAAAAAAACAACCGGAAGCATTTGCAAGTAAGTAAATATAAAATAAAGGAAAGCTGAGAAATATTCTGATCTCTTTACTGTCCATACAATCTATTAAACGTACATGAGTAAATGCACACACATTGCATTTTGCACATCCTCAAAATAGTTTTGACTCTGTCCATATGTTGTTGTCCAGCCTCAGTCTTTAGACTAGGAACATTCTTAAACCCACCTACCACATATGGACTCCAACCACAGACAATTCTCCAGCTCACCTTCTCATTATGAGCAGGATAAAGCACTATCCTCTTCAACATCTTGTTGATTTCAGTGGATTCACTCATGCTCAGCATGAGTTAGTACATCAAATTCTGGCCCTAAACAATTAGTCTTCACAAGGCCTTCATGAATTATTTAAGAATTTCTGTTATTGCCATTTTACAGGTGGGAAAACTGAGCCAGGGTGATTGTGACCTGCCTAAACTTATACAGCAAGTAACTGAGTCAGGAATAGAACTCAGCAGTAGAGCTAGGCAAAGTCTTTCAGTGGAATCATTTATTTGCCAAAAAATGCAGTTTCATTCAACCCAAAACTATTCACAAATTTGACCTGATTAGTTTCGATTGGGAAAAAGTTTTTCAGGGACAGCTTCAGAAAATTTCATCTGGGTGCCCCCTTATTACCTTCAGTGCAGTGGTTAGGGCAGTTGCTGCGGTGTGTGAGACCTAGGTTTAAATACCTATGTTAGACCAGGGATTTGAACTCCTATCTTCCCTCTCTCAGGGGAAGTATCCTAGCCATAAGGCTATTGGCTGTTCTGGGGTGGGTTGTTCTCAATCTCTCCTGTTGAAGCTGTTCCACTTTATATAAACACATAAATATTCATGAGCCAGAGAGTGAGAGAAAGAAGCTATTCTGTAGCCTGGTGATTAAGGCACTCACATAGGAGATGTGGATTCAAGTTTTCTCTGTGCCTGATTTAGAGGAGACAAATGCACATGGTTTTCAAAAGCTCATTGGAACAATACAGGTGTTGACAAATTGCAAACATTTTTGGAACCAAGCCAAATATTTTTTCTGATTTTTCAATTTCCTGGCTGAAGTGAAAAATCAATGATTCATCTAGCTTTACTTCGGAGTTCCTGATTCCCATGCCCACGCTTATGCTCCCACTAAATAGTAGTGAATAGTCATTAAGCACTAAATATCCTTTATCTTAGGGTACTAGAGTATTCACTCTCTCACACACACACACACACACACATATATGACAAGGCATGACACAGCACGACACGTCTGGCAAATAAGATTCCTTGCTTCAACAATACCCTTGTGCATTGGGTAGATATAAACCGATTTGGGAAAGAAGGAATTGTCTTGCATTGGCCATAATAATTAGGAAAGCATTTATACCAAACACAGTAAAACACCTTGGGGAAAATTGTTGTAGAACAGATTATTTTAGTGCAACTATATAAAGCTGCCATGATTTATCATAGAAATCTAGGGCTGGAAGGGACCTTGAGAGGTCAAGTCCAGCCCCCTGCACTGAGGTTGGACCAAGTAAACCTAGACCATCCCTGGCAGGTATTTGTGCAACCTGTTATTAAATAAACCTCCAGTGATGAGGATTTCACAACACCCCTGGAAAGCCTATTCCAGAATGTAACTACCCTTACAGTTAGAAATTTTTTTCTAATATCTAACCTGAATCTCCCATGTTGCAGTTTAAGCCATTCTTGTCCTACCTTCAGTGGACATGGAGAACAATTGATCCCAGTCCTTTTTAACATATTTGAAGAGAGAGATCACATCTGCCCTCAGGCTTCTTTCTCAAGTCTAAACATGCCCAGTTTTTTTAACTTTTCCTCATACATCAGGTTCCTAAACCATTTATCGTTTTTGTTGCTCTCCTCTGGACTGTGTCCAATTTGTCCACATCTTTCCTAAAGTGTGGCACCCAGAACTGGACACAGTACTCCAGCTGAGGCTTTACCAATGCTGAGCAGAGCAGGACAATTACCTCCCATGTCTTACATATTGCATTCCTGTTAAGACATCCCACAATGACATTAGCCTTTTTCACAACTGCATCACATTGTTGTGTCTTATTCAATTTTTCATCCACCATAACCTCCAGATCCTTTTCAGCATTACTGCTATCCACCCAGTTGTTCCCCATTTTATAGTTGTGCATTTGGTTTTTTTCCATTCCTAAGTGTAGTACTTTGCACTTGTCTTTATTGACTTTCATCTTGTTGATTTCAGGCCAATTCTCCAATTTGTCAAGGTCATTTTGGATTCTAATTATGACCTCCAAACCCCTGCAAGCTTGGTGTCTGCAATTTTTATAAGCATAATCTCCACTCCATTATCCAAGTCATTAATGAATATATTGAATAGTACCACATCCAGGACAGACCCCACTAAATATGTCCTCCCAGTCTGATAGCAAACCACTGATAACTACTCTGAGTACAGTCTTTCAACTAGTTGTGCACTCACCTTATAGTAATTTCATTTAGATCACATTTCCCTAGCTTGCCTATGAGAATATCATGTGGGATTGTATCAAAAGCCTTACCAAAATCAAGATATATTACGTCTGCTGCTTCCTCCATCCACTAGTCAGAAACCCCGTCAAAGAATGAAATTAGGTTGGCTTGGCATGATTTGTTCTTGACAAATCCATGTTGGCTATAACTTATTATCATATTAATCTCTAAGAATTTACAGTTTGATTGTTGAATAGTTTATTCTAGTATCTTTCCAGGTATCGAAGTTGTTAGGCTGACTGGTCTATCATTCCCTTGGTCCTCTTTGTTCCTCTTTTTAAAGATGGGTACTCCTTCTCCATTTTTCCATGACCTCACCATGAGGACTCTATGAGACCTCAAAGATAATCACTAATGGTTCTAAGATTGCTTCAGCTAGTTCCTTAGGTACTTAAGATGAATTTTGTCAGGCCCCTGACTTGAATACATTTAACTTATCTAAATATTATTTAACCTGTTCTTTCCCTATTTTGTCTTGTGTTTCTTCACCTTGTTGTTAATATTAATTGCATTAAATATCTGGCCATCATTCTTCTTTTTGGTGACGACTGAGACAAAATAGGCATTAAACACCTGAGCCTTCTTGATGTCATCCATTGTTAGCTCTCCTTTCCCACTAAGCAGAGAGACCTACACTTTCCTTCGTCTTTCTCTTGTGCCTAATGTATTTATAGAACCTTTTCTTATTTTCTTTTATGTTCCTTGTTAGGTGTAACTCATTTTGTGCCTTAGTCTCTATGATTTTGTCCCTACATGCTTGAGCTATTCTTTTGTAATCATTCTTAGCAATATGTCCATGTTTCCACTTTTTGTAGGATTCCTTTTTGATTTACAGGTTACTAAATAGCTCCTGATAGAGCCATATTGGCCTCTTACTATTCTTTCTATTTTCCTTTGCCTTGAAATAATTTTCTGTTGTGCCTTTAATATTGCCTCTTTGAGAAACTGTCAGCTCACCAGAATTCCTTTTTCCCTTAGATTTTCTTACCTGCCAGTTCTGAGTTAATTGTTGATGAATATTCATGAAAACTGGTATCTTTAATAAATTGTTTTATCCTGTTTAATCATGCTTTAATGTTTGTGATCCTCTTTCCTGTTGATAATGCTGAGAGAGTGGGCAAGCTGCTGCCTCAGAATGTGTCAAGCAGAGATTACTCCTTAGGTGACTGGAAAGGAAGGTGTAATGGTATATTGGTATCTTCTCATCTCCATTGAAGGCAGATGCCTGTTAGAAGCTTGGTGTTGTGTCTGTATAATTTATAACCCCTAATACTCAGTGATGTGGGGCAGATGCAATACACCATATGCCATGAGTACTATGGCTTCCTCATCCCCAGGGCCGGCTCTAGGCATCAGCGCTCCAAGCATGTGCTTGGGGTGGCACTTTCCAAGGGGCGGCATTCCGCCCCCCCCCCCCCCCTTTTTTTTTTTTTGCTTGGGGCGCAAAAAGCCGGGAGCTGGCCCTGAGCGGAGGTGAGCTGCGGCGGTGGGGGGCATGGGGAGGGCTGCAAGAAGTAACCCTGGATGGGGGGCAGAGGAACCGCTCCCCCCCAGCTCACCTCCGCTCCACTGCCACTTACTTCCCCGAGCGCACCACCACTCCGCTTCTCTCCCCTCCCTCCCAGGTTTGCCGTGCGAATCAGCTGTTTTGCAGCAAGCCTGGGAGGGGGGCAGAAGCGGAGCGGCGGCGGTGCGCTCAGGGGAGCAGGTGGAGCGGAGGTGAGCTGTTGCGGTGGGGGGGGGGGGGGGGGGGCCCGCAGAAAGTACCCGGGGGGGGGGGGCAGAAGAACCGCTTCCCCCCCCCAGCTCACCTCCACCTCCTCCCCCAAGTGCGCCGCAGCTCCGCTTCTCCCCCCCTCCCTCCCAGGCAAACCTGGGAGGGAGGGGTAGGAGGGGAAATGCGGCGCACCCGGGGGAGGAGGCTGGGCCGGGGATTTGGGGAAGGGCTGGAGTTGGGGCGAGGCAGGGAGGGCGTGGGAATTTTTTTTCGCTTGGGGCAGCAAAAAACTTAGAGCCGGCCCTGCTCATCCCAGTTGTGCAGAATGGAGAGGGTGGAAAAGGCATAGGGAACCCCTATGTTTTCCCCACCCCATAGTGCTCCCACATGGGATCAGCAACAGTGTAGCTAATTTCACTCTCTGAGTATAAGAGGAAGTTCCACTAATGCCTCTAGTATTGGTCAGTGTCCTTAAGGGGCTGAGTCTGGGTGGAATAGGGGTGAAGCTAAACCTCTTAAACACACACACACAGGTTTGTGAGTAGGGTGCTTTACTGAGTGGTATACAAAACATGGTCACCAAAGGAGTAGCTAGGGTGGCCACTGGCATAATTATAACTTCTCCTGGTCTTGCTGGCATAATCACTGCAGCCTGCTACCACTTGGATAGTGCATCACCTCTAGCCTTATCCTATATGGCAATTGAGTGCTAAATATGTGGGTTGCCACCCTCCTCTGCCTCACATCCAAAGGTATCCGTCTTGGTTTCAAAGATAATTGCAAATTTTAAAGACAGTCTCCTAACGCTGGTGTTGTGGATATGGTTCAGCTTTTGGAAAAGAGGACAAGATCCCCTTTTCCTTTTGGCTGTGCCATTGAATAGAACTGATAATATAAGATGAAGTTCACCTTGTTTGCTTGGTGCGTTCTGGCTCTTTTACCTTAATGATTTCGCGTGTGTGTGTGTGTGTGTGTGTGTGTGTGTGTGTGTGTACACGCAGTGGATGTTATAGCACATAAAAATGAACGTGAAGGGCCGTAGCCTGCTTTTCTCCTTCAAGTTACTCAGCTTACTCTCCATGAGCTTCCCATTGATTCCAGTGCTTCTGGGTACTACCCCAATGCTAATAACAATAACATACATTCTTCTGATTGCTGTTTGCCAATGGTCAAAAGTGGGGCAATTCTTTATAAGTGTAAAAGTAGCACATAGTCTCAGACTCATAGACTTTAAGGCCAGAAGAGACCATCATGATCATCTAGTCTAACCTTCTGCACATTGCAGACCACAAAACCTCGGCCACCCACTCCATAGATAGACCCATAACCACAGGGGTCCAAGTCCCAGAGCCTGGTCTCCAGCCTGAACCTGGACATCTACTCTGCAGTTTTATAGCACCTCACAGCCCAAGCCTCTCAAGCCTGAGTCAGCTGACAAGGGCCAGCTGTGGGTGTTTAATTGCAGGGTAGACATAGTACCCTTAGTGGCTCATGACCATGCAAAACAGGAACAGAAAGTTGTCAGCACCCAAGAACCATAAAGTGGTCCTCCAGATGACAGATCTAACATTTCCTGCCTTAAAAGTCTATTACAATATGTTACATTTCCCCTCAAAACTTTTTATATTTCCATACAAACATTTAAAAAACAAATAAACAGGTATACATTCTACAGCCTTTACCTTAGTCTCATTGTCCACATGCTTGAGCAATCTGCTTGAACAATCTCCACTTTGCTTCAGGCAATTGCATCCTTTCTAGTTTATCTTGAAGTCATGTTACAGAGTTAGAGGTTTCTAAACCCTGTTGGAATCTTGTCTTTACCACTGGACATACTTTAGCTTGCCTGGAAGACAAACACTCTTCCCTTTGACCCTTATTGAAGTGTTTACAAGCCTAGGAGCAATGACTAGTAATCCCAGATATCTGATCCCTATACATTGCAGAGCTTGGTAAGACAAGAGTTGTGGTTCTACCCTGGTCATGGTATCAGGTAGCCACCCTTATGCTGTTTCTATCCTCATAGTCTTTTGCTCTCACACAATCTTACCACAATGCTTTTTTTGATTGGCATTGTCATATTCTGGGGTGCAAACTAGACCAGAGAAGGGTTGTGTCACCACCTGCCTGGTTCCCTATGCCTTCTCCATGCTCTCCATTCTGCACAACTTGACCAGTAGCCTTGGGTGCCTCACAATGCTTTGCTGCAGTAACTCCCACCTGAGCCACTCACAAACAGCCTTCCAGGATCCAGGAAACACCCTGAGTGTCTGCATGTAGCTACAGCCTGCCAGCCACATATCAGTCACACTCTGGCTTCCACTAGCCTTGATTACTACTTGCAAGGTGACCCCCAATACACTCCCAGTCCTAGATTTCCCCCCCAAAAAAGGTGTTCTTCACTGTAAAGGGTCAATGTACACAGTTCAGTTTAAACACAACACCAGATTAGTTTTGATTAAACAATAAAACAAGTTTATTAACTAGAAAGAGAGAGATGTTAAGTCAGTACAGGCATTAGTCAGAAATGTTTTCAAGAGAAAATTAAAACACATCCTAGAGCTAAACCTTAACAAACTAGACTTGGTTCAAGAAAAAATTCTTACCAATGCTCCCAGGAACAGGGCTGACCAAATTTCAGGTCAGGCTCTCTCCCAAAGTCAAATGGCTGCTTCTTTTGTCTTTTTAGGTGAAAGAGAGATAGATAGGGAGAGATACTTTTGAGGTGGTTTTGCCCCTCACTTTTATAGTCCGGTCACCCTTTGAAATTAATTTTCCTGAGGGTTACCTCTAGATAAAGTTCATTCTGGCTGTGATGTTGGAGTCGTGGAGTTTCGTGGTGAAAGATGTTCCGTACTGTTGTTTGCTAAAATGTAGATTTGTTTGTTTCTGCCCCACTTATTTGCCAAACAATGGTCACTTGACAGGTGATTGCCCATCAACTTTGATGACGCCTGGTTAGAGAGGTCAGCTTGTCCTTTGTCTTTGAGAAACAGGTTTATCCGCTCCCCAGACTTGTTTGGTAACCACATTTGTCATATTTTCATCTTACGTTCATAACTTTACGTATAATATTGCTACATACATTTCACCATGATATTATTGACCAGTGAGTTATTCGTTTTCAAATGATACCTCATAAAGCATATTTTGTACAAAGATTAGTACAATAGTGTGTAGGGTGTTTATACAGGGTGCACTCGGTCATAGGTCATAGTCAAAGTCTCTGTGATCATTGACAGGCATTGTGACTTTCCATTAACAGTTGTGCAGCAGAACATATCACAGGAGAATTAAAATCCAGTGGAGCAAACTGAGGAGTGATGCCTACCTCCACTGCCTTGTGCATCATTGTTTTAAAAGTTGGTATCAGTCTTTCAAACTCACCATTCATCTGTAACTATCTTGGAGCTGAATTAGTCCAATGTATTTATTCCCCAAGCTTTGTAAAATCTCTAGGATCAGGGTGCACCTCTTAAGGAACAGGCTCATGTTGCGGGTAGGGTGTAGCATATCTGCAGGATGCAGGAGGAGCATGCAAGCTCTGCTGCAAAGTGTGTGTTTGGGGGGTCTTTTAACCATGGGTCCTCCAGGCCCCTTAGGGGCAATGTAAGTCCCTAGGAATGCACAGGAGGAATTTCTCATGTGCCTTCCTCCCTGCACACACATAGAAGAGTTAGAGCCCATTTATCTGCCTTCCTTTTCTTCCTTTTTGCAGGATGTTCTTCTGACACCTTGTGAAGAAGCCATTCTGACACCGTATTATTCCTTACTTAGACGAATAAAGGATAAGTGTAGGCACCTGCAAATGATACAGAGAACTCAGCTTTGGTAAAACAATGTGAAGTGAAAATAAGGAAACACAAAATCAGATGGGGATCAAAAGCAGGAAATAGAAAAGAATTTAAATCCGTTTTTAGGCAGTTGTTAGTTTTGCTGAAATCAGGTGGTAGAGTGTGCTGCAAAGTGCACTCCGCAGTCATGTTTTTTCCTTTAGGCTTCCCAAATGAGTCAGTAGTATAATATTTTTGGTCTAGGCTAAAACTACCTAATAAAATTACCCACTGGACCGTTTAGCAACGTTTTGACTGAATTTGTACGAAGGGCAATTTTTCTTTGTTTTCCAGTCTCAGAACTTCAGTGCTGGTGTGGGCTGAGACAAATATGTTACTTTCATGATTAACACTTACAAATACTCATTTCTTATTTTAGAACGGGGTAGGCAACCTATGGCACGCGTGCCGAAGGCGGCACGCGAGCTGATTTTCAGTGTCACTCACGCTGCCCGGGTCCTGGCCACCGGTCCGGGGGGCTCTGCATTTTAATTTCATTTTAAATGAAGCTTCTTAAATATTTTAAAAACCGTATTTACTTTACATACAACAATAGTTTAGTTATATATTATAGACTTAGAGAAAGAGACCTTCTAAAAACGTTAAAATGTATTACTGGCACGCGGAACCTTAAATTAGAGTGAATAAATGAAGACTCGGCACACCACTTCTGAAAGGTTGCCGACCCCTGTTTTAGAATGATTTTTACAGTTTAAAAATCTGTCTTCATGATGTCTGATCCTCTTGATTGTCAATTATTTGGGGTGAATTATTAGCTTTTATTTTTCTTTATTGACCAACCTATTAAAGTTTACTGTGCAGCTGCAGTTTTAGGGCCTGATTTTGCCACCTTAAGTCACTTTGAGTAAGACTTGACTGTTCTATGTATACTTGTTGAGTTAGTTAGTTTCTACCGCTGTATAAGTAAGCAAATTTTACAAGAATAATGTCATCGAACCTGATTTAAAATCTGAAGGTAATCAAATTCATTGTAAAAAAAAAAAAAAAAAAATGACACCCTGTACCAACTAAAGGAATAAGGAAGCAAATATATACTTGATTATGGCAACTTCTTCAAGTAGATGCAGCCATATATTCCACTTAGTGTGTCCTCAACCAGCACACCAAAGCTGGAGAAATTTGCCTAGCAGTACCCATAGAGGGGTGGTGCTTGCGCCCCATGGCCGTGGCCATAGCCTCTCCCCTAGCTACATGAGGCAGCGCTGCCCTGACCCTCCCTCAGTTCCTTCTTACCCCCTGTGTCTGGTGTTGGAGTTGTGTGTGGTCTTACCCCACAACCTCTCAACTAGTGTAGTTTTCTCTTGTTGTATATAGTTAGTAGTACCCTTAGTGTGTGTTAGATTAGTGTTAGTTGTATTGGTTTAGTTTTCCTAGGTGATGCCCTCACCGGGGTTTAAACATTGTCTTTTATGTGGGGGAGTGATCCCCACACACGTTGCTTTCTCTATCATGTCAAGACCCACGTTAAAGACCGTTGTGCAATCTGCCGATCATTCAAGAAATGGGCTTACGTGGCTCCAGACCCTTGCCTGAAGCAGCACCTGCCCGAACAGGTCATGTGGCCTGCTTCAGTACTGAGACCCTTGTCGGGTTGGAGATCGCCCTTGGATTCCAAGAGTGTGGAATGCACATTTGCATCACATCTTGAAGAACCACCGTTACAATAAGTAACTGTTTCTTCATTACATGTAAAGTTAGATATGGACTCTGTTTTCATATATATTGGAGTCATTTAGAAATACAGAAGTAGAAAGACAAGCCACTATTTCTTGTTCTTAGCTCCTAGCCATGGCTTTTTCTGTTCTGTTCAGCAGTTCATGAAAGGAAACTGAATCATTCCTCTTCTAAATGTTGGCTGCTAAAGATCTGATCCAACGCCCATGGAAGTCAATGGGAGTCATTCCATCAACTTCAGTAGGCTTGATCAGACTGCAACACTCTGTACCCCTATGTTCACCCCTTTTAGAGGATTATGGTAAAACTTGTACAACAGTATGCCTTGAGGTATCATTTGAAAACTCGTGATTTGCTGATAATTATTGTCTTGGTAAAATATGTGTGGCAACATTGTATGTAAAGTTATAAGATTCCACTGTGTAATATTCCTGAGACATGTTCTGGAGGGAAGTCACAAACCAGTTCCACAGAGACAAAAGACTAGCCAATGCCTCAGTCAGGTGTCAATGAGATCAAATGGACCATCACCTGATTGATTGGCCACTCTTTGGCAGGAGACAGGGTGTGGGCAAAAAAATCTATATTTTGACAAAGAAGCAGCTTAAGGTTCCTGCCCGCACAGACTGTCTCCTGAACCTCAGCTGGAGATGATTCTTGCATAAGAGAAATGCCCCAAACCTTCACTCTTTCTCTCTATCCAGAGCATCAACAGCACTTCAAGCACAAAGAAAGCGGCGATTGGACTGGGGAGGGATCTTGACTGAAAGATTCAGCCAGTAAGGCTTTGTCTACACTAGCACTTTTGTCTGTAAAACTTTTGTCGGTCAGAGGTGTGAAGTTTCACCAACAAAAGCGCTGGTGTGGACAGCGCTATGGCGGCAGGAGAGGCTCTCTTACCAACATAGTTAACGCCGCTTGTTGTGGGTGGTTTAATTATGCCGGCAGGAGAACTCTCTCCTGCTTGCAAAGAGTGGCTACACGGGAGACCTTACAGCAGCACAGCTGTAGTGGAACAGCTGTACTGCTGTAAGGTCCTTAGTGTAGACATAGCCTAAGACTGTTGGAACTTGTGGTGAGAGAGATCTTTGCTTTGAATCCACTTAGCTTGTTAAATTAGGCATTAGTTGCATTTTACCTTTTTACTTCTTTATAACCAGTTCTGATTTTTATGCCTTATTGCTTACAGTCACTTAAAATCTATCTTTCTGTGGTTGATAAATTTGTTTTATTGTTTTATCTAAACCAGTGTGTTTAGATGGAAGTGTTTGGGAAATTCCTTTGGGGATAACAAGATTTGTGCATATCATTTACTATTAATGAAATGACGGACTTTATATGAGCTTGTATTGTCCAGGAGGGTACTGGGCAGTACAAGACGCATATTTCCGGGAGAAAGTGTGGGACTGGAAGTTTGCTGGTGTTCCCTGCAGTGTAATTCATGAGTGGCTGGCTATAGCACTCATACAGTATAGCTGGCAATGATTTACATGCTGGAGGCTGCATGTGAGCAGACTAGGGTGGTTGCTGTCATGGCAAAGCCTGGTGTAAAAGGCACCCCAGGTTGGAGAATTGAGGGCACATAGCTGTGCATCAGTTCAGATTGTACCCTGGGTAATGTCACACAGGACCAAGCTCTTTCCAACAACAAGTATCTAATTAAGCCTCTTGAAAAGTCCCTGAGGGGCAGCAAGTACATCTCAGCTTCCAAATGTACTAAAACAGCAGCTACTTCAAAAGGGGTCAAAAAATTAAAAACCCTTCTGGATAATAAGTAGAAACTTAGATTCTTCAGGCATACTGAAAGATGCACTTTCTATCTGCAATGTATGGCCCTTATCACTGTAGGATCTAAGAGTACAATGTAGTGAGACTTAGGTAAGGATTAGTGACCATGGGTTCTACAGGATCTGATGCAGAATCTAACATGGTGAAAAATCAAGAGAATCACCATGGTAATACTAAATATTGGAACTTTATTTTTCATGTACTTTGAAGGGACATGTACAGTCTTCCATCATGTACAGACATAATTTGTAAGCAGGAGTGGAATTTATACCAAAAACGTTTAATGAAAAGCTAAGGACATTCTTTTCCTTTTCCTACACCATAATTGTGCAAGGGGGTGCACGGTGGATAGCCTGAACAGCCCAGGACAGGGAACTAGGAACTCTTGAGTCCCTGCTTTATCAATGAACTTTTGCCTTGGGCAAGTCACTTAAGCTCTCTGTCTCTGTTTTCCACCTCCTTAAAATGGAGAGTTATACCTCCTTACCTTTACAGGAGTGTAAATTGGTTAATGTCAGCGAAGGGCTAGGAAGATACTGGCTACTCTGTGTGTGTGATAATTTTTTTTAATGAACAAACAAAACTGAGTAAAAAAAACAACAACCTGACTCCTAAAATTTTGCATGTGTTTAGACCTTGTGTGAACTAAGGAGCACAGTTTGAGCTCTGTAGTTCTGCTAGAAAATGTATAATTATTTTGCCAGCATGGATATGCTTCATGGAGAAAGCTTGGCACACACTGTAGCCAATTTACATGAAAGTTCTTGATTTTGCTATAATAAAGAATCTGTGTAGCCTAGTGGATGAAATTACTGACTTTGGTATTAAAAAACTGTGAGCTAAATTAATCTTTCCATTATATCAGTGCAAACCCCACTGATTTCCCTGGAATTGCATAAGTATAACAGAGCAGATCATGGACCTGCGCATTATAAATCTGATTCAATTGTTGTGATAGTCTTGTTCAAAAACTCTATTAATAGCTGTGTTCTCTGTATGCTATGGATGAATACTCCCTCATTAATTACAACCCTAAACAAAATAATTATCTGATCAACAATATGTATAGAGCAGCTCATAGAAAGCCACGTTATTTAAAAACAGCTTTGCTTATCTTATGCCATCATTGGTTCATTCTGAGGATACTCTATTGTGGCTTTTGCAGCCAGAGCTGTGTGCAGCAGCTAAGGCAGCAGAGTGTCTGGAATGAGTGGCTGCCTGGGGGTGTCCTTACACCACCTTTCTGGGTCTTTGTTTCAGAGCTGGCCTTTGTACGCTCGTTGGTTCCGGAGTATAAATGGGGCACTGGCCTCATTCTCAATGTACACAGCCACTGGAGTACTCTCCCACCACTCCCTCTTTTGTGCTTGCAGGGTGAAAATCACTTCACATGCATGAAACCTGCACATTTGGCTCTGTGTGGGTGGAGCACAGGGAGTATGAGGGGGTAAAATTCACCTCCCACACCGAAGCCTGTGGATCTACCACACAGCGCCTCCCACCCAGTGCCTCCTATTGCAGCCTAGGGTCTGGATCAGCATCCACAGCCCCTCCCTGCCAGTTACATGAAACACAGGATTGGCAGAGATGCAGATCTTGGACACTTCCATTCCCCTGGATCACCTCTGACCTGCCCCTACAGTGAAGTCCCATGCCAGCCTCGTTAGGACCAATTCCACTCATGGGGTTAAACTGCAAGACTGGGAATGATAAGAGCTGGAGGTTTCTGATGCTGCCACCAATTTCCTGTGTGACCTTAAGCAAGTCACCTAGACACTCTCTGCTTTAATTTGCCCATCTGCTAAATGGAGAATGATACCTGCCTATCTCACTGGGTGGCTGAGAATAATATTTTTAGATCATGATGCAGCAATGCTTACTCACATTCCGTGGGACTTCTCAAGTGTATACAGTGCTCGGCCAAGCTTCTCAGAATCAGGCCCTTTATAAAGAGCTATGAGTTCTTTGAATGGAAGTCACAATAGAAGAGCAAAACATTATTATTTATAGGCTCAGCTGTCTCTAGTTTCCTCTACATATATGTTGATATGTTGGGAAAATATATGTTGGGAAAATAACACAGCGGGGCACAGACTATCCAACAAATTCTTGGACTGCATTGCAGACAACTTTTTATTTCAGAAGGTTGAAAAAGCTACTAGGGGTGAAGCTGTTCTAGACTTGATTTTAACAAATAGGGAGGAACTCGTTGA
>NW_020664448.1:9935244-9963013 GCF_002925995.2 Terrapene triunguis | reverse complement strand
TCGATGACCTCTCGAGGTCCCTTCCAGTCCTAGAATCTATGAATCTACCCTGAGTTACCCCTTTCCTCAGTTTTTCTTCTTGGATATTTGGCTTTGCAAGGAGTAGTACTGATCCTGCTAGGGCTGGTGCTCATTCCCCCCACTAGGTCCCGTAGATGGTCAGCTTGTTTTCTGCTCTTCTCTGTTCTCCAGGGTAACAGACCAGAAGCATTAGAAAACCACCATCAGTCGCTGCTATGATAGTTTGTAAACTCTTCCATCTGAGGATCTCAAGACACTTTAGGCACATTAATTCATGAAGTCAGGGATCACACACTGACCTTGCAGAGAGCTCTTTTTCTCATCAGTGCTTCCAAGCCGGGAATGTTGACTTTCTCCATCCTTCTTAGGGAGGTTGGCGGTGGCGGCAGCAGCAGCAGCAGCATGATGATGGGCTTTGTAGGATGATTTAACTCTTACCGCACAAATCAAATGGAAAGCCCTTGCAGAGAAGGACCGATATCCTTGTTGCGCAGAGGATCCAACCTTGATCAATTATGGATTTCTTTATCAAATTGGTTATTTGCATCGAAACAGAATCTTTGTTCCTTCAAAGTTTGTATCATCTTGTTACTTTATTCCACAGCTGGGGTTACTCCCCCCTTTGATTTTGATGACTGTCATTTCTACTGCAAGCAATTGTGATATCACAAAAGAGCATTTGAACTTCAAATGAAGGATAGATAGGAGTAGAAGATGAACTAATTAAAGAAAAGGATGTTGGGCAAGATTAGGTACACATAGTTGCTCATATACATTAGCATATGCCTAACGTGTGCAAGTATCCAATGTGCGTGCGTATATCAGTCATTTGTACATGCATATGGCCATTTAGAATCTCAGTGCACTTTACATGAAGTTAGGTGCCTAAGTGGCTGTGTGCATGTGTGAAAGGCTGATGTGTACGCACTTAATGGATATACACATTTGTGTGCAATTGTGTATGTGTGACTGAAAATCTGGCTTCCTGTTTCCAGTTAATGCACATGCCCTTGGTAATAAAGAGTGAGGAAACAAAAACACCGACTGTAGATGAGAAAAGGCAGAACAGCTTCTCATTAGCACATTTTACAAAAGATTGCCATGATGCATGAGTTGCTCTTTCATAGCTACAGCAGCAGCCAAGTTAGTAAAAGTAAAGGTCAGCTCGAAAAATGATGGGATATCCAATGTGCCAAGGTAGACACAGGCTAACCTGACTCCCCTGGAAGCACAGGTAAATACTGGGGAGGAGGGGAAAATGTACCCCAAATTGTGTCTTTACTTTGGCTTTTTAAATGGCTGATTTGTTTTTACTATATAAATAAAAGCAACATGGAAATACAAACTTTTCCAAATATTTCTTAGTTGGCTGTTTATGTAGAAAGGTACAGTCCTGCCCTGGCTTGTGCATTGTGGCGGATCACAGTTGTTGGTACAATGTCTGGAGAGCACAGAGCAAACCAGGGGAAAGCACTGTGGAGTAGATATCACTGATCCTTTCAACAGGAGCATTGTATGCGACCACCACCGTGCTGGCTGCTGCTGATGACCATTTTACCTGCCAGACAACTGCAGGGCGAGACATATCCCTTTAATCCACACACCCAGCCTTCAGTGGGTCATGGTGTACAGGCTGGGGAATGAGCTGATGGCACTTAACATGCTGATGGCTGGCAGCTTGCGTGGAGAGAGAAGAGACCCTTGCCCCATGTCTCCAACTATGCATGCCAGTCAATGATTCTGAACAGATAGTAAAGTTTCTAAGCAGTCAAAATTCTCTGGCCTCAGAGCTGTGAAAAGTCCTGAGCTTTCCACAATTGGAGAGGGATGAAGAAAACTTCACACTGCTCTTTTCACACAAGACATCATTGTCAATGATACTGGGGTATCCTTAAAGTAACTGTTTAGACGGATGTCTAATGTCATCAGGTCAGTTATATGTTATCACATCACCGGTCCAGCTGGCAGTGCAAAGTAAAGTTGAAATAGAGTGTGTGCCCTTAATAGTGTTTATTTAACACTTTTGGAAAACCTAGTTTTTGGGTCCTTAGTGTTTGCTTTGTTCTGTAGTAGCAGCCCCAGTGATGACATGATATCCTGTAATTCGCTATGTGACATTGCCTGTAATGCTAATCTCATATGCCAGTGCAACTACTGGTGGCCTTGGAACTGTGTAGAGTAGGCAGCCTTAGAACATGTCGGCTGGCGGTATATTCTGTCAGTATGGACAAATAGTGCTTTGAAGTTATCGCGGTAACAGAAGTGATGCAGGATTCTTTGCAGAGAAACTGACTCTGAGGCACAGCAGTGTTTCTGGAACATGGGATATAACTCCTGCCTGCTAACTGAAAAGAATTTGCTCTATTAGCAAAAATAAAATCATAAACATCACAGTAGGCTGTATCATCAGACCGTTGCATAAGGAATCACACAAACAAATCCTGTTATGACTTACTAGCCTTGTGTATATATGTAACTAACCAGACAGGGCTTTGAACATGGTTTGAGTTTTTATTAACAATTAACAAAAGTTCTCAGCAGGTGGCAAGATATGTCCTTCTTGTTACTCTCTGGACCTTGCATTATACCAGCATTTCTACAGTCAATCATACCGCTTAGCAGGACTTCACTTAACATTTTATGTTACAGCATATTTATGATTAGAAAGTTCCTGGAGGGTAGTAGCTAGCTAGCTAGAGTCTCTCCTCTGAACACTCCCTGTTAAATCTCACTCAAACATTGTCAAACATTAATATTTAATAACTTATTAATATATGTAAATTACAATTAGCTGATTAGTTCTCGCTAGTGCCTTCAGCAATGTCAATACCCCAAGAGACAGACATTTAACTCTCTTAATTTGTCTCTTTGAGTAGGGTTAAAGTGTTAACAGAAGCTTTAATTTATTTAGCTGTCATTTCATTGAACAAGCATTTTTAGTAATCGTCTGAAAGGTGATTATCATGTAAAATCTGTTTACTTTTCTCTTATTTCAGCCACAAAGCCATTGAATTGTTGATGTCAAGTCAACCTACCATTATTAGTGGGTTATTTTGGTTCTTGGGCATATATGCACACATAATACTGTTCCTTTTTCTCTGTTCTTCTTTTGAGCCAGCAGTACATCTGCTGCTGCATATGTAATAAATACACTGTTTTAGTGTGTGTGATTGTCGAGCTCTTCTTGCTGGATCCAGCAACTATAGCAGGTTACTGCTTGCTAATAAAAATAATGGAGTTACTCCATTAGCTAATGTGTAAAGTGTTTGGTGCTGAAGGTCCTGGGTTCAGTCCTGCTGATGACCCATGCTCCAGTTATTGGCATTGGAATGGAGACAGGGTGTGCCAGGAGCTGGGTGGTGTGCACAGAAAATTATACCTACAGCCAAGTAGTTACAAGTAAAAGTAGCCAGATTTGAATCTGCAACTGATTTGCTGATAAAAAAATGCAAATTGTGCCCTCAAAATAGAGGCTGCCTGTTGTGAAAAATTTGCTCCTTTATGTATGCAAAGATAGTTGAAGCACATCACACTTGGATATTGCAATGTGTTGCTGGTTTTTAAGCACATGCCATGGTGATTAAAGTGGTGACAGTTTTGCCTACACCAATCCTGCTACCACAACTGAGTTGGTCCTGAAAATGCCATCATGTGATCGAGGCTTCACAGTCTGTGTTCTGTTGAGGACGTGGAGGGACTCAGCTCATTGACACTGGCCTGGCAAAGTGTGTCAAAGCTATTTTGGTCACAACCAACTTCAAGCTGTGCTTGGTCATTTGGAATAGAAATTTTGAGAGCATTAATTTGAGGTCATTTACTCTAAGTAATCTTAAAATGAAAATCCTCATCAGCACTTAGTGCTAACTCTCACTCTAATCAACCTCTTCATTAGGACAACTTCCGTTTCTTCTTCTTTCTGATGCTGCCTGAACTTCACTGGGCCTCTCACAGCTAAGTAATTACAATTATAAATTATACATCTGACATATTTCAGAACTGTAATATATTCTTCACTTTTCTTTATGTACAGTACATTTATTGGCTAGATCAGATTTTTTTTACCCTAAATTTAAACAATAGACAATTGCTGCCCATCCTGTTCTGTCATATATATCCTCCCAGGAAAGCACAATATAATATCCTAGAGTAGACAGGTAGGCTGCATGTGAATGAAAGCTGGCAGAGAATGGTGGTGGTCTCTACAATGAGGTTGATAGGTGATATCTGTATCAAAGAAGGGAGGTTAAGTAAATGAATGGTACGTACTGGGATGAAAATAATCCATAGTAAATACTTAACAGTTTTATAGCATAATGTGATATTTCAAGTCAATATAAGGACATTATTTTATCTCCTCTTTTCACTTGTGATTTTTCACTGGTTTTCAAGGCCATGTTGTTGTTTTTCGCTTTACATGTTTTTAGCGGGCCATCTTGTCAATCCCAGTTCCAGTTCAACCTGCCATCCTAGATATAACGAATGTAGTGGTTACACTGTAGCCTCAAGTGAATGGTAGTCTGCTGAATAAACCAGCACACACAATTCTGCTAAATTTGGACTGTAAGGGAGCCCTTTCACTGAGTTACTATGGAAACTGAATTCTTCTTGTCTTTAGGAAGATATTCCCTCTAGATTTAGTAGTGTGAAAAAATCCCCACTGTGGAGCTGAGAAACATTTTCCTGGCCCCTTCCCTCCTCTATGCCCCTACCTCCCAGATAAGGGTGTAAAGACAACGTTTTGACTTTTTTACTTAATATTTAATTTTTCCACAAAGAATTTTTGCACTATTTTACATTAGTGAAAAAGCAGTATATTTACCCCAAACTTGCTTGTACAGTTGTATGTATCATTGCTGATTAGTTATAGAGCTGTATGTGTACAACATGACATAGAAAGCCTTTGCACCTAACTTGGTATAAAGATGAGAGACAACCTCTCTCTAACAGCCTGTATCAAAAACATGAAAAAGATAAGGTGTGAAATCCTCTCCCCATTGAAATCAATAGGAGTTTTGCCATTGACTTCAAGGAAACAGGATTTCATCCAAGGTCCCTGTCTCAAAGATCTTCCCATATAATCCAGACAAATACGATTCATGGAAGGTAAATGTAAGTGCTCAGACTTTGGCAATGATCATTATATTCAAATCTTATGCAGATTAGATAGAGGTATGAGAAGGACTGTATTTTTTGAGATGAGATCAGCACAGAGTTTAAGGCACGATTTTGAGGTGGAAGGAGATAGCTGGCACAGTGGGAGCAGGGTACTTTAAATATGAAAGAAGGCATGAATCAGGGAGTGGAAGGAAGCAGAGGATGCAGTTAGAAGAAAGGATGCAGTTAGAAGGAAAGTGAGTGAGAGGCCAGGTGGGAGGACTTGAGAGCAGAGATATTAGCAAGAGAAAGTGGCACAGAGTCTTGAAGGAGAAGCCATGGAGCTTGAATTTCATGTTAGGAGAAAACAGAGTGGGAAGAGTAGTTCCCAGGGCCTGGGAAGTTTAGTTGCATTTGCAAACAGACAGACAGCGGGCTGGAAGGGTAGTGTAAAACACTCTTAAACTCAGCCCCTGAAGGGTCTGCCAAAAGCTGGTACTTGGGAAGATCCAGAAACCTCCCCTTGGAAAGCTTGCTACAAGGGGAGGAAAAATATGAGACTCTCAGTTTCCCCTCTTCAAATATGTCAATTTTATCACTGACTGAACTAGCCATTTCTAGCCAACGAAGTAGCCATTACTTCTGAAAGCTACCAGGCAGGGCACAACTGTAAATTCATATTTAAATATAAATCCATTAACTCTTTGCATGTCCTTTCAAAATTATCTCTGCTCCTGGTCATCATCACTGAAGAGATTTATTTTTTAAAGAAAGGGTTTTCTGCAACTGATGAAAATGCAGATGAAAAGCATTTAAACGCTCTGTATATAGTCCAAGTAGTATTTAACAACAATTCATTACTCCTGTCTGAAAATGCTAGGTTTGTAAGGTCATGCAGAGAAAAAAGGAATTGAGATAATTGCAGACTTATACTCCATGAATAATTTCTATTCATTTCCGCAGCTACAAAGCAAATTTAGAATCCCTCCACAGCACTTCTTTAAGACCTTAGTAGCACAGAGCTATGCTGCAGCGTTGCAGAATATTTGCTCATGTTTTTTAATTGGGGGGGGGGGAAGAATAGGGGTTCCCCCATTTGTATTTCATAAAGGAATTGAGGAGCATAAAAAGCCATATTCTTTGGTTCACCACATACCTCCCCACAGTCCCAGATTTTGTAGAACTGTCCTGCTTTGACCCCCAAAACCTCTATCCCAAAAGGCAAATATTTCCCGCATTCAGGGTTGGCCATCCCATCCCATCCCTCCGTCTCCATGTGCGGAGGGGTGGATAGGCCTAATTTGAGTGGTGGTGCCATCACATGTGCTAGTTACAGTAACTCCTCGCTTAACGTTGTAGTTATGTTCCTGAAAAATGCGACTATAAGCGAAACGACGTTAAGCAAATCCAATTTTCCTATAAGAATTAATGTAAACAGGGGAGGTTAGGTTCCAGGGAATTTTTTTTCACCAGACAAAAACTATATATTATATACATATACATACAGTATACATTTTAAACAAACAATTTAATACTGTTCACAGCTATGATGATTGTGAAGCTTGGTTGAGATGGTGAAGTTAGAGGATGGAAGAGGGAGGGATATTTCCCAGGGAATGCCTTGCTGCTAAATGATGAACTAGCACTCGGCTGAGCCCTCAAGGGGTTAACACATTGTTAATGTAGCCTCTCACACAAGGCAGCACGAACACGAGGGAGGGGAGACAGAATGGCAGACAGAGACAGACACACACCTTGTGTGTGGGAGAGAGAGAGAGATGCACACTGCCCCTTTAAGTAAGCTGACCCACTCTTAAGTGCATTGTCTTTTTTAAGTGGATCAGGAAGTTGAGACAGCAGCTGCTGCCCCAAGCTCTCTCAGTCTCTCTCCCTCCGTGTCCCCTCCCTGCTCTATATGGAGAAGGGGTAAGTGGGGTGCAGGAGCAGGGGGGAGGGGAACACCCTGACATTAGCCCGCCCCTTCCCTCCCTGCACAGCAAGCAGGAGTCTCTGGGAGCAGCTCCAAGGCAGAGGGCAGGAGCAGCATATGGCAGTGGGGGGAGGGACAGCTGAACTGCCGGCAGTTGATAGCCTGCAATTGATAGCCTGCTGGGCAGCTGCAGCACAGGGAACTTAGGGGAGCGGGGAGCTGATAGGGGCTGCCGGTCCACCCTGGTTACAAACCCCCACCAGCTAGCTGCAACGGGCTGCTCTTCCTGCAAGCAGTGGACAAAGCGGGCAGCTGCCAAACGACGTTAGAAGGGAGCATTGCACAACTTTAAATGAGCATGTTCCCTAATTGATCAGCAACGTAACAACGAAACAACGTTAACCGGGATGACTTTAAGTGAGGAGTTACTGTACTTTACACAAGTAGCAGAAATCAGAGCGGGCCCCTGGGACTGGGTTGCCAAGGCCTAGGGAGCTGCCATTGGCTCCCTGTGCCCACTGTTCCTCACCACATCCAAACACAGCCTCAGACATAATGGAGAAGTGGGGCTGTATTCTCTAAAAGTCCACTTTGAGGGGTTAAATTTCCTTAACCAAATTGTGTATTCATTATGGTAGCCTTGAGTTCTCATTTCACACCTTTTCTTGGTAGTATGCTTGTGGTTGACTTCTGTGATTAAGCTAGAAGTTTGCATTCTTCCTCAGTTTTGACAAGGAAATGTATTGTGTTAGAGGGTGAATGCTGTCCCCCCCCCCCCCCCCCAACCCAGCCCAACAATTTGGAACATGGGGAAATCTACCATTTAAAAACTCTGGGAAAGATTTAAAAAGTCACAAATGTCAGGTAGATGCCAAACTCCCGATGCCCCTTTTGGTCATTGAATAACTGTGTGCCAGCATCAGGGACAACAAACGGGATTTTGTATCCTGCGGGACATCCCGTTTGGAAACTCTTTTCACTATGTGGATAGATAAATCAGCAGATTTGACGTCATAGTCCACATAGGAGATTCCTCCACTTTTACTCCAAAGGGAGGTTCTAAAAGGGAACAGTCACTCTCAGTATTTAAATCTGCTGATTCATCTATCCACATAGTGGGACGAGTTTCCAAACGGGATGTCCCACAGGATACAACATCCTGTTTGCTGTCCCTGATGTTGGCACACAGCTATTCAATGGCCAAAGGTGGCTCCTGGAGAAAATTCTAGACTTTTGCCAAATTTTAATTTTCCTTGCAAGATCAACGTGTTTGCACCCAACTGATGCTACAGAGATGACAGACATCTTCCTAGCAGCATGTACCAAAGTTGTTTGTATTTTGGGAAAGACCAGACTTATTTTGCCGGGTTAGCAAGCAATAACAAAGGGACACAAGGTTTATTCAAACAGTGATACTTCTTTTGGCTTTACCAAATTGGGCAGTTTGAATCAATCTTCCTTACAGAGATCCTCAACCGTTGGGGGGATTGAAATGCAGGCTTTGCTCACATAAGGTAGGTGTAAGAGTCCTTGGTGATTCCTCCCTCAGAGTGTGGGAGAACGTGATCATGCCAAGTTATCTACACTGGGTGGTCACAACACAGGCCCCATTTCCCTACTGTTTGTGTGGGGGGGAACGTGGGGAGAACTGTCCTTTGTGGGCCTTCTTAAGTCTCTCCAGTTGGGGGATCAAAATGAAAGTCACAAATCTCCACATATTTCAAGGATACTCTTTCCCTGTGGTCCCAGCAAAACAGGGGGTGGCAAGTTTACAGTGCTGCCAATGATCCAGTCCCAGTGTAAGGAGCTTGGGGAAATCTCTGTGGCTGGGTCTCTTGAAACAGGCTCAGCCATCTTACGCTGGGAATCAGCTGTACTCTCCTCTGGGTCAGCATGAAGGTCTCCTGCCTAGGAGTTCCCTGCACAGCTTCAGAAGTTACTCCTACAGTCGGCTGCTAAGGGCAATCCTGCTCTCCGTCCCCTCCGGCTGACTGCAGTTTCCTCCCTTCTAAAGGCGTCCTCCCTATCATGCATGGTTGACAGGGCTGGAGGAGTCTAACACAAGGGCCACTCTGGCCCCTTCTTCATCCATTTGACCGGGGCTATCCACCCCATCACAGTAGATCTTGTGGGTTGTGAACCTAGAAAAACAAAGCAGTAGTAGATTTGCTTACAGTAATAATAACATTGCTATGGTTGTTTGAGATACCATGTACACTAAATTGACTTCTGAAATTGATTTCAGGGATGTTAGCTTCCACTAAGCACTTAATTTAATTTTGATTCAAGAGAATGTTGATATCACCAGGAAAAACCTGAGAGAAGGTTGTAGCATGATTTTATAAGACAGCATGAAGCTTTTCAAAGCTTTCAGAAGTCTGCAGAATTCAGGACATAATAATTCCAACTTTGCAGTAACACTGTTACATAAGTAACACTTGAGATACGTTATCGCCTATTTCTTGTTCATATGATTTGAAAAGAATATTTTTCTCTCACTGGAAAAAATGGATCCTGATCCTACAGTCCTTTTCCATGAAAATTTTTACTTGTGTGCTTAGTTACATTGAAGGCAATGGGACTGCTCCTGTGGATAAAGATTATTGTCCTGCAAAAGTCTTTTCGGATGGGGCCTATATTTTTGCTCAAGTAACTTATTTAAATTCATCACTGTATAATTTCTACTAGCTGTTAAAACAATATTGCTGTGTGCAGTCCTTAGCAATTGACGCTGCCTTATATGCTTAACTGCAGAGCTGAGCTGGGTAGATTTGCAAAAGCAAGAGATTTTGAACATAAACTGCATGTGTGGTGTAGCAATTAGAGTACAAAACAATCTATTAGGACACAGCCTATCCTTCTGGAGGATAGTACAGGAATGTTACCAACAGTCTAGTACACAGGGTGAAACAACTTGCTCAAGGTAATTCAGGAAGTCTGTGGCAGAGAAGGGACTAGAGCCCAGATCCTAAGGGCCTGATCCAAAGACTACTGAAGTCAATGGAAAGACTCCTACTGACTGCAGGATGCTGTGGATCAGTTCCAGTGCCTTAATTACAAGATCATTCTTCTTCCTAAATCATCCTTCCTTTCTTCTAAGACACCTGTCAATCTGGTTTACAAATGTTTTTAGTTTATTTTGCAGCTGTTTCTGGCTTTTGTGAACACTGTCTTTGGGCTAGACATACCCAAATCAAGTAAAACTTGCTCAGCAAAACTGAAGCTTAGTGGTTTGATTATTTATGCTTCATATTGTGGGCCTGATTCACCAATACATTATTCTAGTTTTATGTTCGTGTGACTCCAGCATGGCTGCCGCTACACCTTTAGAAAGGATGTAGGATATTCTTCCCCTACCATGAGTCAGGATTGGGGGTGTAGCATAGGTCCACTTTACTTTTTTTTTTTTTTTTTTTTATTTTTTTTTTCTTTTTTTTTATAATTGGTGTTTTAGATTTGTTCTTTTTTTTTTTTTTTTTTTTTTTTTAAAGTAAGTCTGTGCACTCAGTAGAAACCCAATCGTAAGAATTTATTATTTACCTGCACTTGATGCATTCATTTCTTTGACAGCCTGTGTAAGTTACAAACATCTTTGGTTCTGCAAAGTGAAAATAAAATCTAGTTTTGTACAGTTCTAAATGTTACTGCATGCATTTTTTTTGGCTCTCAGCCTTTACCTGTCCTCCTCCTTTGCTGTTTAAATGAAGTTGTTGTTCATTGTTTTATCCTTGGAGATTAGCTGGGCAGGTATGTAAAAAAAAAAAAAATGGAGAGTGACCCAAACCGGAGACATTTATTATTCTGGTCAACATTTGCTTGGAGGCTTGGGAAAAATGACACTCAAATCTGGAAATGTTTTCAAACCATCACTAACTTTTCCCCATTTCAAACAGTAACTTAACATCAATGTGTATCTCCTAAAGTTGATGCATTTTGTGTCTAAAGAAAGGTGTTCTCTTTACATTATATGAGGTATTGCCGATTACTGTATTTGTGCTCTCATGCCTCAGAAGAAGGGGCGGAATCTGACCTTTCTTTGCCCAACAAAAATGCTCAGCCTTGTGCCAAAGTTTCATGAACACTGATTGGAAAGCTTTGCCGAAATACTCCAATTCAAAGAAACAAAGGGCTACAAATTAAAAATGATGCTGATAAAGGAGCACTGAATGTTTTGAAGGACAATGTTTTAGACACCAAAAACATCCACTTTACATAATCTCAGAAGTAAAAGCCAACCATGAAATATGTATTAACCATTCTCAAGGACACTGGTGTTTAGTTCCCCCCCACCTCTCCACTGTTTGAGAAGCTATTAAATTGTGGTTACAACTGTACTTTTCTTTTGATAAAGAAAATTCATTACACTGTCTGCAAACGTTTTAGTTTCATTAAAGAGAATATTTTTGGTGATGGAACTTGGCTAAAAATGACCGGTTTAAAAAAATTAAGTAAATCAAAAAACCCATAATTGTTCTTTCTAGAGTTTACCTAAACTCTTCCAGACATGGATTATGGGCTTGTCTACACACAAAAGTTGTGCATACAGGTGCTTATAGTAGAATGACTTACTCCTGTGAGAGGGAAGGGATATAACTGCATTCACAATAGGGGTTGTACCAATATAGTTGTTTTGGTAAAACCAGTACCCTAAACAGTATAGTCATCCTGACACAAGAACAGTATATAACCAGTCCTATATTTCACTCTTAAGTACTGGCCTATTCTTGAGTGCTGAAAAAAAATAACTATAACACTCTATCAGTTCATTCTCTAGTTACTCTCATTTTCACAAAGGGTATGCACAATATCCTGATTTGTATTTGTATTTGTTGTTTTCCCCCCACAAGATTTTTACATGCCTCACCGAGCCCATAATGGGCCCCTACCAACACAAGACATGGTCTGGATCGTGATACTACCATGAAAAGACCAGATCTCATTTTGGTTTTGCTTCATGAAAATTACAAACACCAAGATACTCAGAATCCAAGTGCTTAGCCCTAATCCTTCCTCATGCTTCCACCTTCATCACTGTATAACTGGAGAGACTGTGACGGCAGTTTAACATCCGTGTGGCAAGCACTAAACATTTTGGTGTGATGTAAGGTACGTGTGCGGACTTCGCTTTTGTGAGCTGTTTATTGGGTTAATGTTCTATTTGAAAGGTCAGTAGGACAGTTTTGTTGCTTTTCCACTCTACTCTATAGCTAGCACTTTTGAGAGGCATATTTCCTGGTCCAGATTTTCGGAAATGAGTTAGGCTACTGAATTCTTATTTAAGCAGCAAAATAAGTGGCCTGACCTTCAAAAGTTCTGAGTACTGAGCTACTCACACTGACCCTTTGTCCCTTGTATTTCCCCATCAATCAGCCTCAAAACAACATACAATAGACTGGAATGTGGAAACCTTTAAAGGTTGAGAGTTTTCTTTGGATAAATATCTGAAAATTTTGGTCTTTCTCTCAACTGTCCAAATCTATACAAGGCCCCACATCTTTCTATTCTGGTGCCGACCTGCTACCCTCCCCCCAAGAAAAAACCTTATTTGTTTAAATGATCTCTACAGACCATTTCCTGAAAATCACCGATACCTACTACACAAAATTATTATGTATATTATAATAGTTACTAGAAGCCCCTATAAAGATCCGAGGCTCTTGTGCTAGACACTGTACAAAGATTTAGTAAGTGACCGTCCATGCCCCAAAGAGCTTATAGCCTTACAGAGAAAGGGTTGGAGGGGAAGTAGGCACAGAGAGGCGAAATGACTCACCCAAAGCCACAGAACACATCAGTAGCAGAGCCAGGAATAGAACCCAGGTGTCCTAAGTCCCCTAGTGCCTACCCACTGGATCACACAAAACAATTTATTTTTGCAGCAGCTCTGTGAACTCAAACAATGTAAACATTGCATGCTTTAATCCTAGCACAAATACCATAATTTGCACAGCTTCAGACTGAGTGCAGATGAGTCACTTTGTTTCATCAGGGAAGGATGTGCTACAAAGTCCCCTTTTTAGTGCAGAAAATCTCTTTTCCCCCGGGGATGAAATCCTCCCACAAAGCAGCCAGCACGTTTTAGAAATTCTTATCAGCTGGCAACTATGTTGCTTATTTTGTCAGTTAATTTCAACATGCCTATTTAGGGATAATACAAAACATTAACACAGTTAGTCAATATTTTTGAGTGACAAATAGAGTTTATTGCTCCATTTTTCTCTTTTGAGTTACAAACAGTTTATATTATGTTCAGTATGACTTACTAGAATGGAACTGAACTCTGATAAATGTTTCCCATTCCCTTTAGACTGTAAGCTCTTTCAGGCATAAACTGTGGCTTTGTATGTGTTTATACAGCAGCTAGCATAATGGGGTCCAAATTTTCAGAAGAAGATTCCTGTCTCCCCATTGCACCAAATGGGTTTTAAAAAAGGAAAGGAGACAGGGTGGGAGTTTTAAACACACAAAGAGCCCTACCTAACATAGCAGATCAAATTCTGATAGGGTATAAACAAACTGGTACAACTTCAGTGAAGTCCCTTCATCAACTCATGCTCTGCCAGTAAAACCCCCTCCGCCTCAATCCCAACTCATGTGTTCTGGGCTTCTGTAGCAGTGTCCTCTTATTCAGATTGTTTGGGCAGAGAGAGAGATTGAGGATAGATCACACAGAAACTGACAGGTTTCAGAGTAGCAGCCGTGTTAGTCAGTATCCGCAAAAAGAACAGGAGTACTTGTGGCACCTTAGAGACTAACAAATTTATTAGAGCATAAGCTTTCGTGGGCTACAACCCACTTCTTCGGATGCATATAGAGTGAAACATATATTGAGGAGATATATATACACACATACAGAGAGCATGAACAGGTGGGAGTTGTCTTACCAACTCTGAGAGGCCAATTAAGTAAGAGAAAAAAAACTTTTGAAGTGATAATCAAGATAGCTCAGTACAGACAGTTTGATAAGAAGCAAGTGTGAAAATACTTACAAGGGGAGATAGATTCAATGTTTGTAATGGCTCAGCCATTCCCAGTCTTTATTTAATCCTGAGTTGATTGTGTCTAGTTTGCATATCAATTCCAGCTCAGCAGTCTCTCGTTGGAGTCTGTTTTTGAAATTTTTCTGTTTTAAGATAGCCACCCGCAGGTCTGTCATAGAATGGCCAGACAGGTTAAAGTGTTCTCCCACTGGTTTTTGAGTATTATGATTCCTGATGTCAGATTTGTGTCCATTAATTCTTTTGCGTAGAGACTGTCCGGTTTGGCCAATGTACATGGCAGAGGGGCATTGCTGGCACATGATGGCATATATCACATTGGTAGATGTGCAGGTGAACGAGACCCTGATGGTATGGCTGATGTGATTAGGGAACAGATAAGAACAGGGAGAGAGAGGCAAGAAAACCAAGCAGGAGCCTGTGAGCACAGTGTGACCCTGGAAAAAGCTAGTGAGAGAGCTTTTGGGTCTGGTGTTGGCTAAAGAGGCTTTGGGGCTGGAAGCTAAGGCTATGTCTACACTACAGAATTAGGTCGGATTTATAGAAGCCGGTTTTATAGAAACCGGTTGTATGCAGCCGATTGTGTGTGTCCCCACCTAAAATGCTCTAAGTGCATGAAGTCGGCGGACCGCGTCCACAGTACCGAGGCTAGCGTCGACTTCCGGCGCATTGCACTATGGTACCTATCCCACAGTTCCCGGAGCCTCCGGCGCCCATTGGAATTATGGGTTGAGATCGCAATGCCCGGATGATGCAAAGCAGTGCCGCGAGGGGTTCTGGGTACATTGCGTCAGGCCCCTCCCCCGCCGTCACAGCAACGGCAGACAATAGATTCGCGCCTTTTTACCTGGGTTACCTGTGCAGACAACATACCACGCCAAGCATTGAGCCCGCTCAGCTCAGCTTACCGTCACCATATCTCTTCCGGGTGCCGGCAAACGTGGGACTGCATTGCTAAACAGCAGCAGCAGCTTACTGCCTTTTGGCGGTAGACGGTGCAGCATGACTGGTAGCCTTCATTGGCGATCTGGGTGCAGGCAGCTGTGGGGCTGGCAGCCGTGGTGCTGCATTGCACCAGCCCCTTGCCTTTTGGTAGAAGATGGTTTATTACGACTGGTATCCGTCGTCGTCGTACTGCAGCGGCTGTCAATCATGGGCACCCGGGCAGACAATGATGGTTATCAGTCGTAGTATGCTATTTTCTGCCAAGTGCCCAGTATTGTCTGCTAAGCACCCAGAAGAGGCCGATGGCGATCTGGGTGCTGGCAGACATGGGGCTGGCAGACGTGGGGCTAGATTGCTACACAGCAGCAACCCCTTGCCTTTTGGGCAGTAGATAGCATATTACGATTGGTATCCGTCGTTGTCATATTGCAGTGGGTATCAGATGGTGCAATAGACCTGAAGGCTAACTGCCAAGCGCCCAGTATTTGCTGCCAAGCACCCAGAAAATGCCAAGGGCTATCAGTCATGCTGCACCGTCGTCTTAAGATGTAAAAAATAGATTTATTCTCCATTCATTTGCTTCCCCCCTCCCTCCTGCTAAACCCAGGCTTTTGAGTTCAATCTTTGGGGGGGGGGCATTCTGTGTGACAGTTGTTTGTGTTTCTCCCTGATGCAAAGCCACCTTTCTTGATTTTAATTCCCTGTACCTGTACGCGGTGTCACTCGCCCCTCCCTCCCTCTCTCCCTCCCTCCCTTCTTCCCCTGGTCCGTCAGATACTACTTTCGCGCCTTTTTTCAGACCAGACGCCATAGCCAGCACTGGGATCATGGAGCCCGCTCAGATCACCGCGGCAATTCTGAGCACTATGAACACCACGCGCATTGTCCTGGAAAACATGCAGAGCCTCCTGGACATGCCAAAGCCAAACCAGGACCAGCTGAGGAGGAGGCGATTGCAGCGCGGCGACGATAGTGATGAGGAAATTGACATGGACCTCTCACAAGGCACAGGCCCCAGCAATGTGGAAATCTTGGTGTTACTGGGGCAGGTTCATGCCGTGGACCGCCGATTCTGGGCCCGGGAAACAAGCACAGAGTGGTGGGACCGCATCGTGTTGCAGGTCTGGGACGATGCCCAGTGGCTGCGAAACTTTCGCATGCGTAAGGGCACTTTCATGGAACTTTGTGACTTGCTTTCCCCTGCCCTGAAGCGCCAGAATACCAGGATGAGAGCAGCCCTCACAGTGGAGAAGCGAGTGGCGATAGCCCTGTGGAAGCTTGCAACGCCAGACAGCTACCGGTCAGTCGGGAATCAATTTGGAGTGGGCAAATCTACTGTGGGGGCTGCTGTGATCCAAGTTGCCAGGGCAATGAGAGACCTGGTGATATCAAGGGTAGTGACTCTGGGAAACGTGCAGACCATAGTGGATGGCTTTGCTGCAATGGGATTCCCAAACTGTGGTGGGGCCATAGACGGAACCCATATCCCTATCTTGGCACCGGCGCACCAAGCCGCCGACTACATAAACCGCAAGGGGTACTTTTCAATGCTGCTGCAAGCCCTGGTGGATCACAAGGGACGTTTCACCGACATCAACGTGGGCTGGCCGGGAAGGGTACATGATGCTCGCGTCTTCAGGCAGTCTCTTCTGTTTCGAAAGCTGGAGGAAGGGACTTTCTTCCCGGACCAGAAAATAACCATTGGGGATGTTGAAATGCCTATCGTGATCCTTGGGGACCCAGCCTACCCCTTAATGCCATGGCTCATGAAGCCGTACACAGGCAGCCTGGACAGTAGTCAGGACCTGTTCAACTACAGGCTGAGCAAGTGCCGAATGGTGGTGGAATGTGCATTTGGCCGTTTAAAAGCGCGCTGGCGCAGCTTACTGACTCGCTCAGACCTTAGCGAAAAGAATCTCCCCATTGTTATTGCTGCTTGCTGTGCGCTCCACAATATCTGTGAGAGTAAGGGGGAGACATTTATGGCGGGGTGGGAGGTTGAGGCAAATCGCCTGGCCGCTGATTACGCGCAGCCAGACACCAGGGCGGTTAGAGGAGCACAGCAGGGCGCGGTGCGCATCAGAGAAGCGTTGAAAACCAGTTTTGTGACTGGCCAGGCTACGGAGTGAAACTTCTGTTTGTTGCTCCTTGATGAACCCTCTGCCCCTCCCCCACCACCCTGTTAACTCTACTTCCCTGCAAACCAACCACCCCACCCTCCCCTACTACCCTCCCCCCTTCGAGCACCACTTGCAGAGGCAATAAAGTCATTGTTGCTTCACATTCATGCATTCTTTATTAATTCAGCACACAACTAGGGGGATAATTGGAAAGGTAGCCCGGGATGGGTGGGGGAGGAGGGAAGGAAAAGGACACACTCCAATTTAAAACTTTAAAACTTATTGCTATGGAAATCATCTAGGGTGGAGTGAGTGGGTGGCCGAAGGCCCCCCCACCGTGTTCTTGGGCGTCTGGGTGAGGAGGCAATGGGACTTGGGGAGGAGGGCTGCTGGTTACAGAGGGGCTGTAGCGGCGTTCTCTGCTCCTGCTGCCTTTCCTGCAGCTCAGCCATACGCAGGAGCATATCACTTTGATGCTCCAGCAGCCGGAGCATCGACTCTTGCTTTCTGATTACAAGTTGACGCCACCTCTCCTCTTCAGCCCGCGTTTCAGCACGCAACTTCTCCTCTTCAGCACGCCACCTCTCCTCTCGCTCATATTGGGCTTTTTTAAAATCAGTCATTGACTGCCTCCACGCATTCAGCTGTGCTCTGTCAGCGTGGGAGGCAGTCTGAAGTTCAGTAAACATTTCGTCACGCGTCCTTCGCTTCCTTCTTCGAATATTCACTAGCCTCTGCGAAGGAGTAAGATTTGCAGCTGGTGGAGAAGGGAGAGGTTGTTAAAAAAGATACATTTTAGAGAACAATGGGTAGACTCTTTCACGTTAGATTTTGCTGTTCACAACATCACACAGCACATGTGCTTTCGTTACAAGGTCGCATTTTTCCTCTTATATTGAGAGTCTCCTGGTTTGGTGTGAGAGATCACTCACGCAGTGCCAGGACACAGATTTCAGCTTGCAGGCAGCCATGGTAAGACATATAGTCTTTGGGCTTTTTTAACCTTCTTAACATGTGGGGATGGTTTCAAACAGTTCTGCCCTCATTTCCCATACCAAGCACCCGTGCCATTTAAAATGGGTTTGCAATGTAAAAGGAGGGGCTGCGATTTCAGGTTTAACATGCAGCACAAACCCAACTAACTCCCCTCCCCCTCACACCCAATTCTCTGGGATGGTCACTTCACCCCTCCCCCCCACCGCGTGGTTAACAGCGGGGAATATTTCTGTTCAGCAGACCAGGAAGGGGCACCTCTGAATGTCCCCTTAATAAAATTGCCCCATTTTAACCAGGTGACCGTGAATGATATCACTCTCCTGAGGATAACAAAGAGCGATAAGGAATGGATGTTGTCTGCATGCCAGCAAACACCGGGACCATACGCTGCCATGCTTTGTTATGCAATGATTCCAGACTACGTGCTACTGGCCTGGCGTGGTAAAGTGTCCTACCATGGCGGACGGGATAAGGCAGCCCTCCCCAGAAACCTTTTGCAAAGGCTTTGGGAGTACATGAAGGAGAGCTTTCTGGAGATGTCCCTGGAGGATTTCCGCTCCATCCCCATACACGTTAACAGACTTTTCCAGTAGCTGTACTGGCCGCGATTGCCAGGGCAAATTAATCATTAATCATTAAACACGCTTGTTTTTAAACCATGTGTAATTTTTGCAAAGGTACACTCACCAGAGGTCCCCTGTGTGCCCTCAGGGTCTTGGGTCAGTTCGGGGGTTACTGTTTCCAGGTCCAGGGTGACAAACATATCCTGGCTGTTGGGGTAACTGGTTTCTCCGCTTCCTTGCTGCTGTGAGCTATCTATGTTCTCTCCATCCTCATCTTCCTCGTCCGCCGAACCCGCTTCCCCGTTTGCAGAGAGGGACTCATAGAACACGCTTGGGCTAGTGGTGGCTGCACGCCCTAGAATGGCATGCAGCTCCGCGTAGTAGCGGCATGTTTGCGGCTCTGCCCCGGACCTTCCGTTTGCGTCTCTGACTTTGTGGTAGGCTTGCCTTAGCTCCTTAATTTTCACGTGGCACTGCCGCGCGTCCCTGTTATGGCCTCTGTCCTTCATGGCCTTGGAGATCTTTTCTAATGTTTTGCCGTTTCTTTTACTGTTTCGGAGTTCGGCGAGCACTGCTTCATCTCCCCAGATGGCGATCAGATCCTGTACCTCCCGTTCGGTCCAGGCTGGAGCTCTTCTGCGATCCTGGGACTGGGACTGGGACTCCATCATGGTTACCTGTGCTGATGGGCTCTGCATGGTCACCTGTGCTCTCCACGCTGAGCAAACAGGAAATGAAATTCAAACGTTCGCGGGGCTTTTCCTGTCTACCTGGCCAGTGCATCTGAGATGAGAGTGCTGTCCAGAGCGGTCACAATGAAGCACTGTGGGATAGCTCCCGGAGGCCAGTAATGTCGAATTCCGTCCACACTAACCCAATTCCGACCCCCTAAGGCCGATTTTATCGCTAATCCCCTTGTCGAGGTGGTGTTAGGAAACCGGTTTAAAGGGCCCTTTAAGTCGACAGAAAGGGCTTCGTAGTGTAAACGTGTCCAGGCTTAAGTCGATTTAACGCGGCTAAAGTCGACCTAAACTCGTAGTGTAGACCAGGCCTCAGAAACTGCTCCTTTTGTTCTTGATTCTGTCTGTGTTCAGTGCATAGGTGCTGACTCCATGGCTAATCCGGAGCTGGGGGACACAGAGGGGTTTGGGAAGTGGGAGGTTCTAGTTTAAACTGCCCATAATCCAACAAGAGCTTGGTTTTCTTCTCAACGAGTCTTTGTTTCTGACCCTCAGGCCAGTATTAGTTCACTTTTAATCTTTTTATTGTAAAAACTAAATTAGAAGCCTGATTCACTTTTACAATAGAAAGCAACAGTCAAGAGCAGCCCATGGGCCAAAACAGCAGTGTTGAAATGGCAGCCAGGCTTATGGGGCTAGTGGAAAGGACAAAGGGCCCAGTGAGTGCAAGGAATCTTAAAAAGAAATGGGAGAGAGAAAAATCAGACTAAAAAATAGTAAAAAAAAATAAAAATTATCTGTTGTTCTCCTGCTCTGTGCTGTTAATAGTGGAGGGATGTGTTGCTAAAATCCCCCAAAAATTGTTTTTAACGTCCTTTTAGAAAGACATTTATAATTAAGATGCTATATTCTAGCAGCTGTATTCTAATACACCACACTAGAAATGCATTAATAAGCTACTGGTGCATGTCTCAAATAGTTAAAGCGAGTACCACAAAGCATGTATCACAAGCACATTCTGTCCACCCCATGCTGAGGTGATTCTCTAGTACCATATATCCTATGCAATATACCTTGATGTTTGACCTCAGCAAGCATGAGGATACTGTAGGGAGAGGTAAAGAGTAGAGGGCTGGAGAGAGAAGAGTATGAAGGGTCAATCAATAGGACTGATTTTCAAACTGTGGTTATAGTCAGGAAAATGAGTATATAAAACCAGCATCCTCCTTTACTCAACATATCTACTGCGTGTGCATATAGTATCCTATCTGCTACTCATCCAACAGAAATGTATTTTATTATAATCCCTCCTACAAACTCACCTTTGGCATGTTGCCAAAAAAAAACCCCACCCACTCAACAGTGGGGAAGCAGTTGATGTGCTGAGACTCCATCTTATTACACTAATCACAGTTGTCTTTCTTGTGCTATCTCTCTGCCTCTGTTTGTTGTGTCCAGCTCTTGGCAGATATACGGTAAGATCTTTGGGGAATGGACTATGTTTTCAGGCTTCCAGCTGTTACCACAATACAAATAATTAATATCTAGGACTTTGATCCTGTTATCACTAAGGAGCCAATATATCTCTGCCAGAGAGCACTTGATTCTTCTTTTCCTTCTGCATCATCAATATTCTGATCACCATCATCTGACTGCAGAAATTTTAATACTGGTGGTGATACATGAACTCAAAAGAACAAAGTTTGGCTTCTGGATCCCAGGCTTAGTTCACAGAAAAAACATCTTTTTACTTTTAATAGGCAAGTCACTGAGAGGCGGCAAAAATGGAAGCTTCCAATGGCAGAGTAAAGCTATGCTTTAAGATTGTGTAGCAACATTGGCTTAAAATGCAATGCAAGATAATATTATCATGATTGTCCTAAAATGTAAAACAGTTCTTTTGGAGAGACTTGCTGTTAATAATTATAGCACTCAGGGACGAAGGTGTTAGATAGATGAGAAATCAAAGGACAAATGCCTATACTGTCCGTGAACCAATACTTATCACTATTCACTGACTGAAATTACTTTTGGGCACTCAGTGCATTTCTCATATCCAATTGTTTCTTTAAAGGAGAAGAAAGTGTGTAACCAATGATATTCAATGAATTTCCTGCATAATAAGATCAGGACACAGTAATACTTTTGAATTTTGAACAGTATTGGGTGTGTTTATAATTTAGTTTATAAACTGGATCTTATCTATTAAAATAAACCCATTAATAAAATGTGGTAAGAAGGATATGCATATTCAAATACAAAGCCATGATAGACAGGGGTTTGGGTTTTTTTACTGTTTATTTTTGGAGATCAAGGCTTTGAGAAGATTAAACAATGTTGAAGAGATGATTCAGTTTGAAAACAAATAGGCTCAGGCTTAACAAAATACCAGTCTGATAAAGAAATATTAGAAACATTCTATGTTGCTTTAAATGATCACATACGGCCAGATTGTCCTTGGTCATTGAGTGAGCTACAGGGGAAGAGGTTCCTTATGTCTCTCATCTCTTCACCTTTAGACCATGCTAGGGCTAGGGTGGCCAGGTGCATGATTTTCGACCAGAAAGTTCAGTTGTAAAGGGGACCTAACAGTGTCCGGCCAGATCTACTGATTGGACACCAAAAGTCAGATTACTATGTGTGGGGGAGGCAGGGAGGCGCTGGGTCACCCCTGCATTGGGTGGCAGCAGCTTCTGGCTCTGCAGGCAAGTCCCTCCTGACCCGGGCAGGTGGGAAGGGGAGAAGAGCAGCAAGTGAATGGGGGTTGGGCCTTGGGGGAGAAGGCAAGGTAGGGCCGGAGTCTCGAGGGAAAGAGGCGGGGGAGGTTCTGGGACTCCTGCTGGAGTGTCAAGTTTTTATATATTACAGAGTTGGCAACTTTAGCTAGGGATAAGAGGGGTTCCTATGTTTGGGGGAGGATAGGGATTGTTTCTTCTGTGTACCATAAGGAGTGCAAGCTGTTGTGCTGGCTCCCAGAGCTGGCCAGGAGTGACAAGGAGACAGGTCCAAGGAATGGCAGAATGTAACAGGGTGGTCTGCCAGAGGTCTAGAACCAGCCAGCCAAGATGCTCCCTATAAAAAGCTGGGCTGTCAGTAAGGATGAGTGAGCAGGAGCAGCAGGGACTTCCCTGAAGGAGGCAGTGGGAACCTGCTGAGAAAACAAGGTCTCCAGGGAGGCAGTGCTCAGCTAAAACAGAAAAATCCTATAGTGAACCCTGAAGCAGGAGGGAGTGAGAGAGGCAAAGGAGAAAAATCCCCTGGGAGCTGTAGCCCAGGGAGAACTGAGGGACAGATTTTGCCTATCTTTGGGAACTAAAATTGTCTGAAAAGAGACTCTGGTTGTGGCAGTGGGTCCTTCATAGACTGGAGATAAACCAGCACTTCACGTGGAACTTGTGCACTCCTCCTACATGATGGGGAGATGAGGGAGGGAAGGTGCTTCCTTGAGTTCTCTCCTTCCCAGACCTCCCTCTGGGCTGACGTTGCACAATGCTACCCCCAGCGTGGGTCTGAGGCTAAACGCCACAGTCTGGTCCTTGATAAAGATCAGTTAATAGGAATCAGAGAGAAAATGCAAAGGCGCTCTTCGTAGCCTCTGCCTTTGATACACCCACGCTTTGAGCTAAAGGAGACATATTCTCCCGGCATCTCACCAATAACGTGTGTCCCTTTTGTATTTTGATCTTCCTTGGAAGCAAAAATATTTGTATTTGTTATTCATAAAGATGTATAGCAGTTTATTCTCATGCATGTCAGCCAATACACCAAGTAATAGTTGGCAGTCATTTTGTTCCTTGGAATGTTTGAGCATTTCTTTTCCTCGGTTCAACCAATGCCAGGGTTCTAGTTAACAATCTTTTGATTTTGTTTTCATAAGTTGCTTGTAAAGTGATGTGATCAGCTTTAAAAATGCCAGAAACATATAAAGATGTACTTACTGTTATCACCTGTAATACAGTAACTCCTGTGGATATTGAAAATTAGGAAAAAAATAGTAAAAATGACTATATCTATTTATTTGTTTATTTTGTGCATTCGACAACTCTTTATGTATTGTCAGTTTTCAGTATTGCCCATCACAAGCATTTGAAAATTGCCTGACCCCCAAATCATAAGACATTAAAAAATAAGATATTTTTACATTTTATTTCCTTCTGGTTTGTGCACCTGTAGGATACACTTGGATCACACATACAAGCTTTTCTCTGCAATCATGAGAACTGAAAACTTTTTTTTTTTGGTTTAATGAAAGGTTTTTTTGGATAACGAAATCAGTTATCCCCAGGAGATGGAGTTTTAAGTAAAGTGCCACATCCTGCTAGGCTAGTGATAAAATTGCAAAAGTTGATGGGAACACTGAGTCGTTGCAGAATCCAGAATCAGATTGCTACAGAACTGTGGGGCACTGCTGCAGCATTTAGAGTCAGTGTGCTGTTTACTTTTCTTCTGGATGCTAGAAGCCAGAAAGCAGATGTGGTTGATGCAGGAGAGAAGACAGGAAGGGGTTCATGTGCAGATGAATGAGTGAAATGGAGGGAAGAGGGCTGGATAATCAAAGGGGCTCAAAAAGGCTGCGGGGGTGGGGGGCGGTATGTAGACTAGAGCTGGGTACATAATTGATATTTCAGTTTAGTAGATTAAATGGAAAAAAAACACATTTATTTCAGATCAACTGAAATGGAAAGTTTTCTGTTGTTCTCACCTTAGGTAGAATGTTTCACCGGACCTGAAACAAAAGTTTTTTTTTTTTAGTTTTTGTGTCTCATTTTTGCGTGATTTTTTTACCCTTTTTTAATCCAGGTAAATGTATAAATGAAACATCATTTTGAAGGGAAAAATTGTAATACTTAATTTCTATTTTTTTTTTAACTTTTTTAAAGGTTTTTCCATTTTACTCAGCTGATCACCAAATTTGATCTGAATTTCTCAATAATTTCAGTTAACCCGAAACTGCATTTTTTGGCAAATAATTTATTCGTCTAAAAAATGTAACTCAGCTCTAATATAGATAGCTCTTGGGAAGCTCAGTTTCCAACTTCAGTATCTGATGAACATTGAATGAAAACAGGGCCAACCTGCTGGGCTCAGTGCTCAATGTCCAGGATAAAACTTCATTGGTTGGGGTGTTCCATTAACTCAAGACAAACTCCCCTTACTCTGGAGTTTGCCCACTGACAACATGTGACAGATATGGGGCTTCCCTGTAACAATTTATGAATTTTGTATGTTGGCCTGGTTACAGGGATAGTGTTTACTGTCAGAGTATATTGGTTTACCTCAATAGGCAGCTGTCTGGAATACAGGCAGGAAGGAGAATGGGTCAAGATAGCGACGTATCTGCAAACTCGAAGAGCCGTTAAGGGACAATGCTGGAATTATTATTTTTAATGAGTCTGTATCTGCCAGTCTATGAAATGTATTTGACTAAGGCTATGTCTACACTGGCAAGTGAAAGACAAATCTTTTGTCGTTCAGCGGTGTTAAAAAAAACAACACCCCATGGTGTGAACAGCGCTTTGTCAGCAGGAGAGCTCTTACTGGTCTGTAATTGCTGGGATCACCTCTAGAGCCCTTCTTAAATATTGGCGTTAGATTAGCTATCTGCCAGTCATTGGGTACAGAAGCTGATTTAAAGGACAGCTTAGAAAACGATTAGGGGTTTGGAACGGGTCCCATATAAGGCGAGATTAAAGAGGCTAGGACTTTTCAGCTTGGAAAAGAGGAGACGAAGGGGGGATATGATAGAGGTATATAAAATCATGAATGGTGTGGAGAAAGTGAATAAAGAAAAGTTATTTATTTGTTCCCATAATATAAGAACTAGGGGCCACCAAATGAAATTAATGGAGAGCAGGTTTAAAACAAATAAAAGGAAGTTCTTCACACAGCGCACAGTCAACCTGTGGAACTCCTTGCCTGAGGAGGTTGTAAAGGCTAGGACTATAGCAGGGTTTAAAAGAGAACTAGATACATTCATGGAGGTTAAGTCCATTGATGGCTGTTAGCCAGGATGGGTAAGGAATGGTGTCCCTAGTCTCTGTTTGTCAGAGGGTGAAGATGGATGGCAGGAGAGAGATCACTTGATCATTACCTGTTAGGTTGAAAATGAAACAGTTTGGAACCAGCATTCATTTTAGTCCTTTCTTGCCCCTCATTCTGTAGCATGTATTCTCCCTTGTAAATTGCTTATGGTTGAGCAATAGCTAAACTAGGATTTATTCATTTTAACTTTGGTAACTACTGATTAATTAAATGCAGGATTTAGTAAAGTAGTTGGTCCTATTTAGACATGGATGAATACTGCAAAGGAGTATTATTAAGCAAACATTAATTTGAATAGAAGTTGTATATATGCTTCTCTGTTTACCAGCCTTTCTATTCTGAAAATACTTCATATGGTAGATTTCTTTCATTTGCTACAAGTGAATGTTTCATAACTATAATGCAAATCTATGTTTGTGTAAGTGAAGGTTGGTGTTCGAAGAGTTGTTATAGTCCTCATACGACAGTGGGCCAAAAAGGAAACACAAACTTGGGATGCCTAAAAAATGGGATGGAATATAATATGGAAAATATTATGAAGCTATCATATAAATCAGTGGGATATACTACTACTTACAATATTGTGATTAGTTTTGGTCACCTCCTCTAGAGAATTAGAGGATATTCAAAGACAGTGGTAAGAATAATTAGGGGCTTGGAAACTGTTGTATAATGACAGATTGAATAGATTTGGATTGTTTATTTTAGAGAGAAGACAAATAAGAGGGGACATAATAAAAGTATATAAAATAATTACTAGTTTAATGAAGGTGGATTAGAACTTTATTCTCCTTGTCTCATAATGCAAGAGCTAGTGGACATCCAATTAAATAGAAAGGTGGCAAATTCAAAACGGATCAAAGAAAATACCTTTTCACACAGTATTCAGTTGGTCCATGGAACTCATTGCCAGAAGAAGTCAGTGAAGCCAAAAGTTCAGTAAGATTCACGACTCTATACTTATCTGTAAAATAAGAATATTCAAAATTATAATAGTAAATGGAAAAGTCTGAAGAGTTTTGGAAATGATACAGTCACTCACACTTCAGGGCCTCTAATTTCTGGAGGTTAGGAGGAACTTTCACTAAGAGCGGGTTATCCTATAACTGCGTACTGCAGGATTTTTCACCTTCTTCTGAAGCATCTGGTACTGGCCACTGTCAGAGATAGGATACTGGGCTAGATGGACCACTGGTATCATCCAATATGGCAATTCAAACCTAGGAAAAACCTTTTGAATTTGCAATAGTTTTATTAACACAATTAGTAGACACACAAACATTCCAACCCAAACAAGAAGGTAACAGTAATAAAGTGTTGTTTTAACATCCAGAGTCATAACAAATGTATACTCACACTATCCTTGTGGAGACTAGAAGTGGCAAGACAGGTCGTGATCCACGAGGGTCCTATCCGATCTCCGCAATGGTAAGACGATCCCAATAGTCTAGATTGTGGTTAGCCTTATTATAGGGTTTGATGGCCTCCATGAATATTAATAAGAATGTCCGGCCTCCTCTCTCCATATCTAAAGTTCCTCCCACTAAAAATGGTGGGATGTCCTTATCCTATAGGTTAGTATATTACTTACCTCAAACTCATTAGCAAATATATCAATTGGTTACTGTCGCAATCTTGCAGTTGAATATCTGCTGATGTTCCTATCCTAAAATACCCAAATTGATGTCAAGTGATTTCTTGCTGTTAGCTTCCAGCCAGGGCCGTAGCAACAAAGAACGTGGCCCCCTCCGAACGGTGGCCCCCTCCGAACATATGTCCGGGCGGGGCCCCTTACAATACAGAAACTGGAATGCGGTATTTATTTTGCCACTTTTAGGGGCCCCCTTCCTTGCGGGGCCCCTCCGGGTGGGGCCCCTTACAATGCAGAAACTGGAATGCGGTATTTATTTTGCCACTTTTAGGGGCCCCCTTCCTTGCGGGGCCCCCTCCGGTCGGAGGGTACGGAGGGCGCTCGCTACGCCTCTGCTTCCAGCAGCTAAGCATACTTGTTTATCACACCAATATTTCTTGTATTACTTTGTAGCTTAAGGTCACTTCTGGTTAACTTAGGGTACGTCTACACTACCCACTGGATCGGCGGGTAGTGATGGATCTATCAGGGATCGATTTATCGCGTCTAGTGTAGATGTGATAAATTGATCCCCGATCGCTCTGCCATCGACTCCGGAACTCCACCATGGTGAGAGGCGGAAGCGGAGTCGACGGTTGAGCTGCGGCCGTCGATCCCGCGCCACGAGGATGCGAAGTGAGTGATTCTAACTCAATCTAAGATACGTTGACTTCAGCTATGCTTTCTTGTAGCTGAAGTTGTGTATCTTAGGGTATGTCTACACTACGAGGTTAATTCGATTTTACTTAA